>NC_056733.1:935343062-935395562 GCF_019279795.1 Protopterus annectens | reverse complement strand
GATATACACTGAAAAAAATCACTGCTGGAAGAAAATGGAATATACTTTGGAGCTTAAAACACAGCTGTGAAAGGACAGAAGATTGTGCTGTAACCTGCCTGCCTCACAATTAAGCCTGGAGTACAAATGGTTGTTACAGTGAAACTTTGTTCGACATCTGTCTGTAAATACTCTCATGGTCTCTCTGCACAGCTGGTAGGAGTCCAAGCCTCCCCGCTTGTTGATGCACCAAAGTATTCCTAAACTGTTAAAAGGACTGATTTGTCTTCAGACAAACAGAAGAGGATTGAAATGTTGGCTTGCATGGCAATATAAACAGCCAAAGTAGTTCTGTAGCAGGTGTATAGAAAGAAGTGAAAAATATGTTCTAAGAAGCGAGTAGCGTTCTACGAGGGAGTATCTGAAAAAAACACTCAATGGATTAATAGCAGTCTGGCAGCTGGTGTACAGGTTCAAGGATGTGATCTGTAGCTCCTGGGGTACAGGGTTTGATTCCCGCAGCTCTCATTTGCTTACTGTGTGACCTAGAGAAAGTCACTTAACCAGACAGTGCTTGGGGGCAGCTGGGAATGTGGGATAGCCATGGTTCCCTGGAATGCATGCCACTTAACCTACGAACCTATTGTATTGCTTGGAGGTTCACACTCACCTCAAACCCACTAATACAGAAAAGACTAACTGACCACAGACACAAGGCTGTGTGGGGACTCTAACCTACTAATACTTGGAAGATTAACTGACCACAAATACAGGGCTGTGAGTGGGTTTCCCATCCCACGAAGGATGCACTGGGGTATTCTGCAAGAAATTCTTACCTAGCAAAAGGTGCAGCAGATGGGTCTTCCACAGACTGCATACATGACATGCTCTGAAATCTATTTATTTACTGGCATTTGTTTACAGGGATGGAGTGTACATTAGCATGAGGTGGGCAGCATTTATTATGTATGAACCAAGTTTTAGTAGAAGAAAGTGTCTCCTTCAACGGCAAGAAATATTTCTAAGGTAAACACGTGGCAGTAATGAGTCCAGCATTCAGAAATGTTGAAATGGCATATTTGTTGAGCGTTCTTTGCAGTTGAGAGGTATTATGTAGGTTACAAAGAAACAGTAGTGACAGGACAGTATGTGCCAGTTCAGGCATAAGAATATTTTCAACTACAGACTTTGAAAATCTGGGGTGATGTCTGGCAAAGCTTTTAAAAAGTGAGCCGGTTAAGTCCTTTAGAAGTAGAAACTAAAACATGCTTGGAAAAACAGAGAAAGCATATGCCTTGCTAGTTACAGGAATCTATGGCAGAAATGGCATTACACTATGATCTAAGATATGGAGAGAGGCATGAGTGAGATGCTTTTCTGAGATACCAAACATAATTATTTTCAGACAAAGTAACAATTAGTATAACATGCTTAACTATAACCAGACCTTTGAACAGCTCGACTAAAGAGACTCAAAATTCCTTACAGCAATTTTTCTCATTTAGGAGGAAGAGATCACCAACAGTAATAATAAAAAGGGAAGACAAAATGGGCTAATTAACTGATCCCTGGGAAACTCCAGAATGAGTGGGAGGATCAGAGTGTTTACAAGACAAACTGTCAAGACGACAGGCTGTTCTTTAACCAAATAAAGACATTCAGTAGTGAATCAAGTAAAACCACAGTGTCCCCCAGTACACATGTCTTTCAGGTATAACACAGCTGAAGTTGTTTAAGTGTGTAAATTGTTGAGAGTATGCCACTGTGCAATATAGGAAACAACTTCTTTGTATAGGTAATGCTTCTAAAAGATTTTTTCTAGTGCCATGTTTTATTCTTTGCCAAAATAATTGCAACTCATATATATATATATATATATATATATATATATATATATATATATATATATATATACACACACACACACACACACACACACACACACACACACACACACACGCATATGCATATATATATATATATATATATATATGTGTGTTTACACACACATACATACACATATACACACATTATATAAATTTACTTGGATAGTGAATTGATCGCGATGTACCATTTCCAGGCGCAGCCTGGGTGAGCAGGATCAATGAACAAAACATACTTATAGACACAAGGATGTGCTACAAATACTTACAGATGCAAGAATATGCTACAACACGTAGTAAAAGAAGCAGTTTTAGCACAGTATAGTGCGTGCAGGTACATTATTAAGAACATGACAGCAGCCTAGAATACTTCTCAACTGTCCAGATTTTCGCCTCACAATTTCTGTCAGTTACTAAAAATGTGTGGTTTTCTGGCAAATCGCTGTGATAACCTGGGGAATGAAATCACTAAATAATGACATACATTTTTGAGTTTCAGACTTCATATCATTTAGAAAATGCATTATAACACAAAGCCTGTTATTCCAGCTACTTTCTGAGTTTATAAAAGCAATATTTAAAATCTGTCTATTTCTGGGCCTTTGTCCCCCCCTCCATTATGTCAAGCTTTGTCCACATTTCTTAGGCTAAGAGGTTGAGAGGTATGCACCTTACTGTTCACAATATAAAGGAATATATCTGACTGTGTAAACAACACTGATCAGTTTTTAAAACATATCTAAGCACCTGTTCTACCTCATATATAGCAGTTATACATTTAAATACTTTACTTCATTTTATTTCTTTAAAAACTTCATAACATATTAACATCAAAACCAGTTCGACTTCTCTTTATCTTAGCAGTTATTACCAATAACAGAGCAGCAGAACTGAATCTCAATATAATTTGGGTTCATGATGGGACAGTTCATTTCGCTTTCCTTGTTTAGTACTACATTGTGTATCATTCATGCAGCTAAGATCCCATTTGTTCAGCTAGGTAATAAATGGATTCCTCTTCCTTCTTTTCTCAGTTTTATCAATTTCCTCCATTATTATCTTTACTTCTGCCACTGTTGTTTTGTCTTTTGTCTTTCATTTTCTTGTAATGACTTGTTTTGCAACCATCAGTATGATTGAGAGCATGGCCCTAGTGTACCACTTCCATCACCTTCCCTAGTTTAACAAAAACGTATCCATACTAACAATCAGTACGAATGAGACCAGGGCCCTAGTGTACCACTTCCATCACCTTCCCTAGTTTAACAAAAACGTATCCATACTAACAATCTATGAATGAGACCAGGGCCCTAGTGTACCGACTGTGTCATCTTCCCTAGTTTAACAAAAACGTATCCATACTAACAATCTACGAATGAGACCAGGGCCCTAGTGTACCACTTCCATCACCTTCCCTAGTTTAACAAGAACGTATCCATACTAACAATCTATGAATGAGACCAGGGCCCTAGTGCACCACTTCCATCACCTTCCCTAGTTTAACAAAAACGTATCCATACTAACAATCTACGAATGAGACCAGGGCCCTAGTGTACCACTTCCATCACCTTCCCTAGTTTAACAAAAACGTATCCATACTAACAATCTATGAATGAGACCAGGGCCCTAGTGTACCACTTCCATCATCTTCCCTAGTTTAACAAAAACGTATCCATACTAACAATCAGTACGAATGAGACCAGGGCCCTAGTGTACCACTTCCATCATCTTCCCTAGTTTAGCAAAAACGTATCCATACTAACAATCTACGAATGAGACCAGGGCCTTAGTGTACCACTTCCATCATCTTCCCTAGTTTAACAAAAATGTATCCATACTAACAATCAGTACGAATGAGACCAGGGCCTTAGTGTACCACTTCCATCATCTTCCCTAGTTTAACAAAAACGTATCCATACTAACAATCTACGAATGAGACCAGGGCCCTAGTGTACCGACTGTGTCATCTTCCCTAGTTTAACAAAAACGTATCCATACTAACAATCAGTACGAATGAGACCAGGGCCCTAGTGTAC
This sequence comes from Protopterus annectens, assembly GCF_019279795.1. Lineage (NCBI taxonomy): Eukaryota > Metazoa > Chordata > Ceratodontiformes > Protopteridae > Protopterus > Protopterus annectens. The sequence continues at coordinate 935,391,664 of NC_056733.1, read as the reverse complement.
CACTTCCATCACCTTCCCTAGTTTAACAAAAACGTATCCATACTAACAATCAGTACGAATGAGACCAGGGCCCTAGTGTACCACTTCCATCATCTTCCCTAGTTTAACAAAAACGTATCCATACTAACAATCTACGAATGAGACCATGGCCCTAGTGTACCACTTCCATCACCTTCCCTAGTTTAACAAAAACGTATCCATACTAACAATCAGTACGAATGAGACCAGGGCCCTAGTGTACCACTTCCATCATCTTCCCTAGTTTTAACAAGAACGTACCCATACTAACAATCTATGAATGAGACCAGGGCCCTAGTGTACCACTTCCATCACCTTCCCTAGTTTAACAAGAACGTATCCATACTAACAATCTACGAATGAGACCAGGGCCTTAGTGTACCACTTCCATCACCTTCCCTAGTTTAACAAAAACGTATCCATACTAACAATCTACGAATTAGACCATGGCCCTAGTGTACCACTTCCATCATCTTCCCTAGTTTAACAAAAACGCATCCATACTAACAATCTACGAATGAGACCAGGGCCCCAGTGTACCACTTCCATCATCTTCCCTAGTTTAACAAAAACGTATCCATACTAACAATCTACGAATGAGACCAGGGCCTTAGTGTGCCGACTGTGTCATCTTCCACCAGTTTTACTTATAACAGCTTTTACTACCTGTCTGTATTCCTGCCATTCTGAACATCCCCAAAATGTGTTCTCGTAAACCTCTTTCTGATTCATCACATCTCCGACATAGCAAATCCTAGGCTTTGTGGCACACCTAGGAACACCCTCCTAGGCTTTGTGGCACGCCTAGGGACACCACCTAGGCTTTGTGGCATGCCTAGGGACACCTCCTAGGCTTTGTGGCACGCCTACGGACACCTCCTAGGCTTTGTGGCATGCCTAGGGACACCTCCTAGGCTTTGTGGCACACCTAGGGACACCTCCTAGGCTTTGTGGCACACCTAGGGACACCTCCTAGGCTTTGTGGCACACCTAGGGACACCTCCTAGGCTTTGTGGCACATCTAGGGACACCACCTAGGCTTTGTGGCACATCTAGGGACACCTCCTAGGCTTTGTGGCACACCTAGGGACACCTCCTAGGCTTTGTGGCACACCTAGGGACACCTCCTAGGTTTTGTGGCACACCTAGGGACACCACCTAAGCTTTGTGACATACCTGGCTGTTAAGCAAGCTTTCCTACAATCTTCTTCTGTAGATTTCTTAACTGTTCTCCTACTCCAGTTCAGTTTTAATGTTGTACCTTGTTGATGTTTAATTCAGTTAAAGGATTCTGTGCCCTAGTTAACTTCCTCCTAGCTGCTAACCCAATTCTTACTTCAGTTATAAAATCCACCATAGCTGGTTTCACCAGTCTGTCTTTCATTCACCCAAGATCTTTCTTTAATTCAAATGCAAGCAAAATTATCCATTTCCTACAATCCAAAAGTCTGTTTAACGTTCATCCAACGTCTTACTTCATCTCCTTTTATCAGCTGTTCACAAAACTTAGGTTCACTGTTTTCCATCTGCATATTTCTGCTGCACTGTCCCAGATTACTATCCCGCCTTACTTTTCCATCTGCGTATTGCTGCTGCACTGTTCCTGATTACTATCCTGCCTTACTTTTCCATCTGCGTATTGCTGCTACAGGTCCCAGATCACTATCCTGCTTTACTTTTCCATCTGCGTATTTCTGCTGCATTGTTCTCGATTACCATCCTGCCTTACTTTTCCATCTGCGTATTTCTGCTGCATTGTTCCCGATTACTATCCTGCCTTTACCCAGGGTACAGCCTACTGCTATTATTATCTCTTTCCAACCTCCCAACCGTTTAGACAAAAGGTTATGCTATGCACGGAACGTTGCAATTACACTCGAATACTGAGAAAAAGACACGCTAGTTATGCTCTAGCACAAGACCCAATCTTAGCACTTCTAAAGGTATTTAACAATTATTAGATTAGTCTTACCCATCCAATGGTCGATAATTAGACATTACCCCTAGTGAGAATAAAGTACAGTTGTGTACCTACCATAAATGTAGATGTTCGAGTGTATTCACTGTTGCAGTCCTTACAATTAGGGTTATCCTGCTGGCAGGCTACCCACAGTCGGCCTGAATTCCTAAGTCCTGGTCTGGCATCGGTTGCTGTCACCTCCTCCCTGATGTCAGTGCGCCAGGGGTATAAAAGATGCAGCAGACACCATTTTCTTCAGTTTTTCTTGCCCCAGATGTCAGGTGCCCCCAAAAGGGTAGGCTAATTTATGCCAATAAACAAGCATGTAGTAAAGTAAAACCCTTCCTTCATCTACAAGCAAATACACCACATAGGTTGTATAGAATAGAGAAGTACAGATACGTTCCAGTAAAGTAAAGGAAAGGGGGATGCTGGGCGGGTAACCTGGACTGCAACAGTGAATACGCTCGAACGTCTATATTTATGGTAGGTACACAACTGTACTATGTTCATCGTGTTTCACTGTTGCAGTCATTACAACTGGGTTGAATCCCAAAGCTAAGGTTGGACGGCTGGGGCTAAATAGGATTAGGAGAGGCTAGGAGGCCCTGCAGAACTGCAGTGGCAAAGCCTGCCCTGGATTTAGAGTAGAGAGGTAAGTGATAGTGCTTTGTAAAAGTGTGCACTGAACTCCAAGTTGCAGCCTCTAAGATGTCTTTGGTTGGTACTCGTCTGAGGAAGGCTGCTGAAGTGGCTGCTGCTCTGGTTGAATGTGGCCTAATGCCTTTAGGCACTGATTTGCCATGCTGTGAATAGCAGAAATGAATGCAGTGGCCTATCCACTTTGAAATAGTCTGCTTTGAGATAGCCTTTCCTTGTGATCCTGCAGCATATGCCACTAGAAGTTGTTCAGTCTTTCTGTAAGCTTTGGTTCTGTCCAAGTAGAAACGTAACTGCCTGTGAATGTCCAAAGAATGCAGAAGTCTCTCACCCTTATTCTGTGGATTTGGATAAAAGGTAGGCAAATGAATTGTTTGATTCAGGGCCACACTGGACACTACCTTAGGCATAAATGTCGGGTTTGTCCTCAGAGAAACCCTGTCTGGATGAAAAATGATAAAAGGTTCCACAGCCATGAGTGCCTGTAACTCTGAGACTCGTCTTGCAGAGGTTATTGCTAGGAGCAGAACTGTTTTCCAGGATAAGAATTTTATATCAGCTGTAGAGGCTGGCTCAAAACGAGGCAGTGTGAGTTTTTCCAAGACATAACTGAGGTCCCATGCAGGTACTGGTGCTTTCCTTGGAGGTCTTATGTTTTTGGCCCCTCTGAGATACTGCCTTAGTAATGGATGAGAAAAGATAGGTGGTTCTGTATTGTAATGAGCTGAAATGGCACAGGCATGAATCTTAATTGATGAAAAGGATAAGCGTTTGTCCAGCATCTCAGTTAAGTATTGCAAGATCTGAGGAAACTTGGTACAGTCGTGTCATTTCCTTGTGCCTGGTTCCAAGCACAGAATCTCTTCCATTTTTCTGCATAAGATTTTCTGGTGCTAGGCCTCCTGGCCTCTAAAATAACATCCATCACTGCTTTAGAGAGAGGTGTGTTTTGAGTGGTTATTTTATCCGCCACACTGCCAGATTTAAGGTCCTGAGTTGGCTGTGCAGGATCTGACTGTCTTGTTGGGTCAATAAGTGAGGTATTTGAGGTAATGTCCAGGCTGGGCATTGAGACAAGTTCTTTAGGATTGGGTACCAGCGCTGGCGGGGCCAGTCTGCGGCAATCAGTATAATTTTTGGCTTCTCTTGTCTGACCTTTAGAAGTAGCTTGGGGGGGAGAGGCAGTGGCGGAAAGGCATATACTGTTAAGTTTTTCCAGCTGAAAGATAGAGCATCCACTTTCCATGCTTGCTTGTGATAAGTCCTTGTGCAGAATCTCTGTAGTTAGCAGTTGTGAGGGGAGGCAAATAGGTCTATGTCCGGGCATCCCCAGTTCCTTGTTATCATGCTGAAGACTTGTGGATCCAATTTCCACTCGTGGGGATCCATTAGGTTTCTGCTTAGATAGTCTGCCAGAGTATTTATCTTTCCTGGAATTGCAGATGTACTTGGTAAGTCAATGCTGTGTCCCACAAAGTCATGGCTAGTCTGCAGAGGAGGTAGGAGTGTGTGCCTCCCTGCTTGTTTATGTACCACATGACTAGTATTGTCTGTCTTTATCAATAGTTGTCCTGGATGAAGTAGATCCTTGAAGGCTGTCAGGGCATTTTGAACAGCTAGCATCTCTTTTTGATTGATATGTAGATGCATTTGGCTTGCGGACCATGTGACCTGAATACATCTTCCTGCCATGTGGGCCCCCCAGGCATAATCTGATGCATCTGTTGTTAATGTCTGCCTGGCTGTGGGTGAAGTGAAAGGCTGTCCCTTGTTGTGGTGACAGGCCTTTGCCCACCATCGAAACTCCTGTTGCAGGCAGGGAATGAGGGTAATTAGTGTTTTGTGGAGTCCAAACACTTTTTAAATACCATTGTAGTTTCCTCATATGCAGTTTTACATATGGAATTAGCAGAATGCAGGATGCCATGAAGCCCAAAGCCTGCAGATTTTTTCTTGCAGACAACTGGGTTTTTGTTGCCAACATTTTGAAATAAGTAGTCAGTTGTCTTTGTTTGTCTGGCGTGAGATAAGCCATCTGGGCAGTTGTATTTAAGCTTGCACCCAGGAATATTATCTCTTGAGAGTGTACTAGTTTTGATTTCTTTTCATTTACTGTGTACCCTAGGCATGCTAGTAATCTTTTTACAAATGCCAGATGCTGTAGTAGAATGTCCTCGTTCTCTGCTTGAATACGGCAGTCGTCCAAGTAAGGATATATTTGTATTCCTCTGTCTGAAAAATGCAATTACTGGTGCCAGGCATTTCGTGAAGACCCTGGGTGCAATAGATAAGCCAAAGGGCAGTGCAGAGAATTGGTAGTGCATTGAGCCAGCTATAAATCTGAGGTATCTTCTGCATGATTGTCTGATTGGAACATGCAGGTATGCCTCTTTTAGGCCTAAAGTCACAAGCCAAGCCTTCTTGCCCAGCATAGGCAGAAGCTGCTGCAGAGTCAACACTTTGAATTTTGGAATACCCAGAAATGTTTTTAGAATAGACAGGTCCAGTATTGGTCTCCAGGCTTTGTCCTTTCTGGGCACCAAGAACAGTCTTGAGTAACATCCTAGACCCTGCTCTTGCTGTGGTACTCACTGAATGGCCCTCATGTCCATGAGGGATGAAACTTGTTTTTGTGCCTCTGCCCATTGATTGTGTGGCAGGTCTGACATACCGTTTGCTCTTGGCAGGGTGTGAAAATGGAACCTGCAGCCTTGTGACACTATATTCAGAACCCATATGTCCTGGGTGATCATGTGCCAATTTTGAGAAAAAGTGCTAGTTTCCCCCCTAAAGGAGCTGCCAAAAGATAAGTACTTGACGCTGGCAGGGGAAAGTCATTGAGACTGTTTCCTGTATGGCTGAGATTTATCTTCTCCGCTTTTGGAGGTAGAAGCACCCCATTGTTTAGACCTGTATGAGCCTTGGGGCTGGGATCTGCCTCTGGGGCGTTTGTATCTCCCTCTTTGTGGCCTGTCTGACACTGGAAAGGACCAATTCTTTGTAGGCCAGTTCCTGCTAAATCTGGGGGGGTTGTACCTGTAAGAAATCCTTGACTGCATAGATTCAGCTTTGTCCTCCATTTTCTTCAACACCTCTTCTGCTTTAGCACCAAACAAGGTATCATGCTGTAATGGAGCATCTAATAATTTTGCTTTAACATGATCAGGCAGATTCTGTTCCTTTAACCAAGCATGCCTCCTAATGACAGAACCCGTAACAGCGGCCCTGCAGGAGGCCTCCAGAGAATCAAAACCACATTGCAAAGTACGCTTTCCAACTTGTTCAGCTGCACGCAATAAATCCTGCATTTCTTTTTTCTGCACATTCAGAATTTGTCAACATTTTCTGTTTAAGCAGTGACATAAGATATTGCTGATATTTAAGCATATGAAACTGACAATTTAAAGCCCTTACAGCCAAGGTAGCAGAAGTGTATACCTTTTTCCCCCATCTGTCCAGGGCCCTTGAATCCCTATCAGAGGGGATAGGGTTTTTTGCAGTGGACGCCTTAACTCCTTTGGGACCCCGAGAGATAGTTTCTGGGTCAGCAGCAGAGTTTTTATAAAGAAATTTATGTGAAACAGGAAACCTGTAATATCTGTCTGGCTTAACAGGAGCTGGTGGTAGAGAGTCGGGAGTCAGACTGGACTCTATAAACACATAGGTTCATAGGCAGGTACTAGGCTATTGGCCCTAGGGCCCATACAAGCCTAGCCAAAAAATGTACCCTGGCTTTCGCCACCCAAGAAAATTATTTTCCTGTGCCCCTGTCGAGCAGAGCCACAGAAGTGATCCCCGGGGTGAATTTCCCATTTCCCATCCAATCATCAAGATTTTTCTTGAAGAGTGCTAATGAGGAGCTTTGTTTGACATAGATAGGTAGTCTGTTCCAGAGTATGGAAGTATCTGGGACAGGAATCTATCCCTCCAGCATGTTCTGTTTATTGTGGTGACAAGGTTAAGGTCCCTAGAGTGTGTAGCTCGGAGGGATTGGGATTTCTTTAAGTGGAGCATGTCCAACAGCTCTGGGTTTGACATAACTTTGTATGTTAGGCAGAGATCGCCCCTGAGTAGGCGATATGCGATGGAGTAAAGCTGTAGTTTTTTTTAGATGGTCTGCATAGGGCATCTGTTTGAGGCCAGTAATCCTCTTTGTGAGGTATTTCTGTTGTCTTTCCAGTTGTTGTAGATGTCTTGTGAGGTACATACCAAAAGGGGCGTTGTACTCTATAATGGGTCTAATGAGTGATGAGTAGAGGGGAACAATGACCTCTTTTTTTCTTGATGAGAATCCTTTTGTGATGAGATGAGCCACGTAGAAGGATTTCCTGACCACTGTGGCGATGTGATTATCAATGGAGAGACTACTGTCCACCTGTGTCCCAAGGTCTCATCACATTTTCAGCATTCAGTAGACTACCAGCAATGTGGTAGTTCATAGGTACAGAGTTTTTACCAAAGGGGATGACAATACACTTTTTGGCATTGAGCTTCAGGCCATGGCTTTGACACCAGGTATCTGTTTCAGTGAGGCCCTTTTGTAGTTTGTCCACATCGTTAGGAGTTTGCTTATGGCTCCTAGTTTGCAGTCATCTGCAAACTTTGTTAATAAAGACCTTCTGTGTTGGTCTGCACTTGAGAAGTAGATACCAAACAGGAGAGGACCCAGGACTGAACCCTGTGGTACTCCACTTGTCACTGGTCTGATGTCGGATTTGGAATCCGCTACTTTCACAGTGTGGGTTCTGTCCGTGAGCCAGTTGGCAACCCATCTTGTGACATAGGGATTTATACCTAGATTAGTGAGCTTATCTATAATTCCAGAGTGGGGGATGGTGCCGAAAGCCTTGGCGAGATTTAGATAAGCTGTGTGAACCATTTTACCCTCATCTATGGCTTTGGTGACTGCTTCAAAGAAGTCAATCAGGTTTAGGAGACATGATCTGCATTTTACAAATCCAAACTGAGTAGGGTCCAGAGTTTGGAGATTACCAATGTCTTTGTTTACGAATTCCACAATGATATGTCCCATGGCCTTGCAGTCCAGTCTCGTCAGGCTAATGGGGCGGTAGTTCCCGGGGTCCATCGTGGCTCTCCCTTTGGGGAGTGGGATAACTGTAGCGGTATGTCATTCAGTGGGTACAAAGCCTGAGGTGAGGCTATGATTGAACATGGTACTTAGGTAGGGTGCCAGTTCATTCTGTAGTTCGTGTAGAACGCAGCCTGGGATGTTGTCAGGTCCCATGGATGCTGTGTTCTTGGCTTTGGAGAGTGTTTTTTTTACCTGTGCAGCCGTGATTATAGGAACTTTGCATTCTTCCGGTATAGAGATGGGCCCTCTAGGGGGTGGGGGGGGGGTAAAGTTAGCACTGAACCTATCTGGTAGGATGTTGGCAATATCAGTTGGTTCTGTATATTTAGTGCCATTATGCTGCAACTCAGAGCAGATCTGAGTGTTCCCATTTAGATTCTTGACATAGCTATAGAATGCTTTGTGGATGTCTTTAGAGTCAGTGGCAATTCTGTTTTCGTAACTAGCTTTGGAGGATTTTATGAGGGATCTCAGCTTCTTACGGAGGTTGACCAGGGAGTTCCTCCAGTCATGGGATTTTACTCTTTTTTGCAACAGTTTCTTTCTTCTGATGTAGAGTTTGTTTATGGCAGAGGACCACCAGATTGGCTTCCTTTTTTTGGAGGATAACATCTAGGTTCTATTAGGGATAGCATGATCCATGCACTCGTGTAAGTGCTTATAAAGTGCATTTGTGTAGGATTCGGCAGTCATACCTCTATTGTCTGTCTGCATGGGTGTCATGAAGTTTGCCACTTCTGTCTTAAGAAGTGTGAAGTTGGCTTTTGGGAAGTTTTTTACGATTGTTTCCCTAATTGGGGCTGGGGATGGGATGTGGATGTCTAGGCTGATTAGCTTGTGGGTGGATCTGACCAACGAGGAACTGACCTCTGGTGTGGAACACCGGTTTCCCATGTTGGTAATGACCAGGTCTAGGATATTGCTGCCCCTGGTGGGGGTGTGAATAAGTTGATCCAAGGCGTTCGAATTTATGAATTCTAGAAAACGTTGAGCAAAAGAGTTGGTACACGAGTAGTTTTCCCAGTTAATGGTGGAGTAGTTGAAATCGCCCATTATTAGGGTGTTGGGTTGTACCCTAATACTTTCCAGTGTATCAAGAAATGAGGAGTGTGAATCCTGGGGCATGGTGGGGGTCTGTAGCAAGCTACAATTTGGATTGCGGTCTTGCCCAGAGTTAGTTGCACTTGGACAATCTCAGATGCATTATGTTGTGTAACTAGCCTGGAGGTGTGGATATCCTTAATGAATATGGACACACCTCCGCCTTTAGTGCTTCTTTCTGGGTTAGGTGGCCAAAAGGTGTGGTATGAATTGAAGCCTGGTAATGCAGGGGTGCTCTCTGGAGCTTTGAGCCAGGTCTCTGTCACTACACAGATGTCAATGTTCTCCATTTTAAGGAGTGCCTCAAGTGAGTGCATTTTGAGGTTTAGACTTCTAGCACTGAGTAGCATTACCCTCAGATTTTGCTTGCTTGTACCTGTTACGGTGGTGAATTTGTCATTTGAACCTTGCCTAAAAAAGGCACTATAGGGTGGCAAGAGCCTTAGCCAGTATCCGGAATCCTAAGGGCGACAGGTGCAGGCCATCTCTGGCAAAGCATCGTGGACTGTCGATCATGTCGTCCCAGGCAGACAAATACTGGATCCCCTTAGAATGACACCAGAAGCTTAGCCAATTGTTGAAGTCAATCATTTTGTCCTTGTACTGTGGTATCATTCTGGGTGATGGCAGGATGCTACTCAGGGTTAGGGTCATACCTGCCTGGGATACAAGATCGGAGAGATCCTCCATGTCTCTTTTCATGTAGTCCAGGGAGGTACATCTCAGGTCATTCACACCAACATGGACAATGACAGTGTCATATTTGTACTTATTGTGGAGTGACCTGAGGGCATGCGTTATGTGACGGATCCTGGCACCTGACAGTAACTTTCTCCTTGTTTAGCCTGGTGAGTGGAACATCAGTGTGCCTGACTATAGAGTCACCTATGACTAGAGTGTTGGATGCGTTATTTATGCCTTATGGGCTGTGGTTGAGTGGCACACTGAGTTTGTGGGCTATGTGTCATTTGGGTTGTGTTGGGGGGTGGAGTTTGCTTGCGTTTATGCTTTGGATGTCCCTGATGCTTGGGCAGGTTTTTATTGACAGCCTCCGCGAATGTAGGTGCGTGTTTTTTGTTTCTATGTGTGTGTTTTGGTGGTGTAGGTTTCGAGGGACTATGTGATGAGTGTGGTGCAAGTGTTTTCCTTCTCCACTTGACTGTCTAGTCCAGTCTTGGGTGAAGAGAGCTTTGCTTCCAGTTTGGCTATATGAGTGCATCTCTCACAGGTTGTAGTGTTGAGTCATCTACAGTGTCTAAAACAGGAGGAATCGCAAGGGGCCCGTGCTGAGGCAGTAAAAGAAAATCTCTGAGCCTTTTCTTAGATTCTGAGTAATCTTGGCTCTCCCAGTGAAAGTGCTCCCTCATAGTATGCAGGGTCTCCCCAAAGGAATAATCCTCAGGAGGAGAGGCTGAAGGGATAGCTTCTTCAGCATCAGAATCCTCCTAGGGAGGAAGAGAGTATCCCTGTTCAGAAGAGGAATCAGAGGAAATGGAAACCTGATCTGAAGATTCATATTCTGTCTCTTGCCTAGGCCTTTTATCAGGAGGGGGATGGGAACCCCTGATCAAAGTAATTAGGTCTAATCGCTACTTTCACAGTGTGGGTTCTGTCCGTGAGCCAGTTGGCAACCCATCTTGTGACATAGGGATTTATACCTAGATTAGTGAGCTTATCTATAATTCCAGAGTGGGGGATGGTGTCGAAAGCCTTGGCGAGATCTAGATAAGCTGTGTGAACCATTTTACCCTCATCTATGGCTTTGGTGACTGCTTCAAAGAAGTCAATCAGGTTTAGGAGACATGATCTGCATTTTACAAATCCAAACTGAGTAGGGTCCAGAGTTTGGAGATTACCAATGTCTTTGTTTACGAATTCCACGATGATATGTTCCATGGCCTTGCAGACCAGTCTCGTCAGGCTAATGGGGCGGTAGTTCCCGGGGTCCATCGTGGCTCCCCCTTTGTGGAGTGGGATAACTGTAGCGGTATGCCATTCAGTGGGTACAAAGCCTGAGATGAGGCTATGATTGAACATGGTACTTAGGTAGGGTGCCAGTTCATTCTGTAGTTCGTGTAGAACGCAGCCTGGGATATTGTCAGGTCCCATGGATGCTGTGTTTTTGGCTTTGGAGAGTGTTTTTTTTACCTGTGCAGCCGTGATTATAGGAACTTTGCATTCTTCCGGTATAGAGATGGGCCCTCTAGGGGGTGAGAGGGGGGTAAAGTTAGCACTGAACCTATCTGGTAGGATGTTGGCAATATCAGTTGGTTCTGTATATTTAGTGCCATTATGCTGCAACTCAGAGCAGATCTGAGTGTTCCCATTTAGATTCTTGACATAGCTATAGAATGCTTTGTGGTTGCCTTTAGAGTCAGTGGCAATTTTGTTTTCGTAACTAGCTTTGGAGGATTTTATGAGGATCTCAGCTTCACGGAGGTTGACCAGGAGTTCCTCCAGTCATGGGATTTCACTCTTTTGCAACAGTTTCTTTCTTCTGTTGTAGAGTTTGTTTATGGCAGAGGACCACCAGATTGGCTTCCTTTTTTTGGAGGATAACATCTTGGTTCTATTAGGGATAGCATGATCCATGCACTTTCGTGTAAGTGCTTATAAAGTGCATTTGTGTAGGATTCGGCAGTCATACCTCTATTGTCTGTCTGCATGGGTGTCATGAAGTTTGCCACTTCTGTCTTAAGAAGTGTGAAGTTGGCTTTTGGGAAGTTTTTTACGATTGTTTCCCTAATTGGGGCTGGGGATGGGATGTGGATGTCTAGGCTGATTAGCTTGTGGTCGGATCTGACCAACGAGGAACTGACCTCTGGTGTGGAACACCGGTTTCCCATGTTGGTAATGACCAGGTCTAGGATACTGCTGCCCCTGGTGGGGGTGTGAATAAGTTGATCCAAGGCGTTCGAATTTATGAATTCTAGAAAACGTTGAGCAAAAGAGTTGGTACATGAGTAGTTTTCCCAGTAAATGGTGGAGTAGTTGAAATCGCCCATTATTAGGGTGTTGGGTTGTACCCTAATACTTTCTAGTGTATCAAAAAATGAGGAGTGTGAATCCTGGGGCATGGTGGGGGGTCTGTAGCAAGCTACAATTTGGATTGCGGTCTTGCCCAGAGTTAGTTGCACTTGGACAATCTCGGATGCATTATGCTGTGTAACTAGCCTGGAGGTGTGGATATCCTTAATGAATATGGACACGCCTCCGCCTTTAGTGCTTCTTTCTGGGTTAGGTGGCCAAAAGGTGTGGTATGAATTGAAGCCTGGTAATGCAGGGGTGCTCTCTGGAGCTTTGAACCAGGTCTCTGTCACTGCACAGATGTCAATGTTCTCCATTTTAAGGAGTGCCTCAAGTGAGTGCATTTTGAGGTTTAGACTTCTAGCACTGAGTAGCATTACCCTCAGATTTTGCTTGCTTGTACCTGTTACGGTGGTGAATTTGTCATTTGAACCCTGCCTAAAAGGCACTATAGGGGTGGCAAGAGCCTTACCCAGTATCCGAATCCTAAGGGCTGACAGGTGCAGGCCATCTCTGGCAAAGCATCGTGGACTGTCGATCATGTCGGCCCAGGCACACAAATACTGCATCCCTTTAGAATGACACCAGAAGCTTAGCCAATTGTTGAAGTCAATCATTTTGTCCTTGTACTGTGGTATCATTCTGGGTGATGGCAGGATGCTACTCAGGGTTAGGGTCATACCTGCCTGGGATACAAGATCGGAGAGCTCCTCCATGTCTCTTTTCATGTAGTCTAGGGAGGTACGTCTCAGGTCATTCACACCAACATGGACAATGACAGTGTCATATTTGTACTTATTGTGGAGTGACCTGAGTGTATGCGTTATGTGACGGATCCTGGCACCTGACAGGCAGCTGACAGTAACTTTCTCCTTGTTTAGCCTGGTGAGTGGAACATCAGTGTGCCTGACTATAGAGTCACCTATGACTAGAGTGTTGGGTACGTTGTTATGCCTTATGGGCTGTGGTTGAGTGGCACACTGAGTTTGTGGGCTATGTGTCATTTGGGTTGTGTTGGGGGGTGGAGTTTGCTTGCGTTTATGCTTTGGATGTCCCTGATGCTTGGGCAGGTTTTTATTGAGAGCCTCCGCGAATGTAGGTGTGTGTTTTGTGTTTCTATGTGTGTGTTTTGGTGGTGTAGGTTTCAAGGGACTATGTGATGAGTGTGGTGCAAGTGTTTTCCTTCTCCACTTGACTGTCTAGTCCAGTCTTGGGTGAAGAGAGCTTTGCTTCCAGTTTGGCTATATAAGTGCATCTCTCACAGGTTGTAGTGTTGGGTCATCTACAGTGTCTAAAACAGGAGGAATCGCAAGGGGCCCGTGCTGAGGCAGTAAAAGAAAATCTCTGAGCCTTTTCTTAAATTCTGAGTAATCTTGGCTCTCCCAGTGAAAGTGCTCCCTCATAGTATGCTGGGTCTCCCCCAAAGGAATAATCCTCAGGAGGAGAGGCTGAAGGGATAGCTTCTTCAGCATCAGAATCCTCCTAGGGAGGAAAAGAGTATCCCTGTTCAGAAGAGGAATCAGAGGAAATGGAAACCTGATCTGAAGATTCATATTCTGTCTCTCGCCTAGGCCTTTTATCAGGAGGGGGATGGGAACCCCTGATCAAAGTAATTAGGTCTTCGGCCATTTTAAGCATCTGTTTTTTAGGCATGGAGGCCTGTCCAGGGGAATGTTGTACTTGTTTACTTGTCTTTAGAGGTGCTTTAGTCTTTGCCTTTGAAGCTGAAGTAGTTTTCACATATAACTGTGTAGGTCTGAAAACACCCTCAGAAGCCGATGCCTGCTCAGCGGCTCAGGACCCATCTGAGGGAATAGTTTCCGAGGGTCCAATACCTTGAGTTTCCAGCGGCCTAGTCGGCTCCATGTGGGAGTCGGAAGTGGCCTGTGGCTCTGAGGTAGCAGGCGTCAGGGGCTGCGAAAGCGCCTCACTGAGAACCAGTGAACCGGCGACTGGTCTAGCCGAAGCCTCGTCGTCGGTTTTGGACCTCGGATGCCTGTCCTTTTATTTTTCTTTGTGCTTTTTATAAATTCCGGTAGTCGGCTGTTTCGACGGCATTATATAATTAAATCTTCTGCCAAAATAATGAAATGCAAATTCGTAACGCTTAATAGTGCGTTGGTTAAATCTAGCACAAAACCGGCAGCTAGCAACGTCGTGATCAGGGCCTAGGCAAGGAATACAGTAAGAATGAAAATTCTTATGAGGTATTTGCTTTCCACAAGAAATACAATTATTAACTTTTTCTGACATTGGTCTGGAGCAAGAAAAAAAGTTTCCCCAACGGGGTACTTGGCTTTAATGAAGACTTTGGATCTGAAATTTGAACTTGAAAATCTCAGGAGTCAGCCGACCGGCAATTGCGAACTGCTGTTGCTTCGGGCACCGCGCGGCAAGAAAGACTGAAGAAAATGGCGTCGGCTGCATCTTTTATACCCCTGGCGACTGACGTCAGGGAGGAGGCGACAGCAACAGACACCGGACCAGGACTTTGGAATTCAGGCAGACTGCGGGTAGCCTGCCAGCAGGATAACCCTAATTGTAATGACTGCAACAGTGAAACACGATGAACATCTAGGATAATGCCACTGATAATTTGAGGGGGATCTATTCATGGGATAAAGCATTTAGGAGCTGCCTCTGTCTGTTAGTACAGGTGGGAGTCCTGGTGTAAAATTTCTATTATCAATCCACAGAGCGGTGTTTGACTATAGACAAGGATAACCTTTGTTTTATGAGGATGGGGAATATGTTCCAGAGCAGTAGTATCCTCTGACAGATCTAACTATCCATCCAAGCTGTTCTGTTGATGTTCCAGAAGAGGTTTAGATCCCTGGACCTAGTATTTCTGACGCCATTTGACTTGGTGATGTGCAGTAAATCCATCAGTACTGGGTCAGAAGATGCCTTGCATGTCAGACAACAGTCACCTCTTAGGTGTCTGTAGGATACAGAGTATAGCGGAGAAGGATGAGAGTCAGTCCATATAGGAGATATTGTTTAGGCCTTGTATTCTTTTAGTACGGTATCTATGTGGCCATTCCAGTTGTTGCTTTCATCTGGAGAAATACATGTCTAAGTGGTATTCTACTCAATGACTGGTTTAATGAGGGCTGAATAAAGGGGGACAATAACATCCCTTTGTTTATAAGCTGTGCAATATAGAAGGATTTTCTTACTACAGTGGACACATGCTGGTCAAAAGTTAGATCACTGTCCACATAAGTTGCCAAATCCTGAACAATTGGGTCAGCTAATACGGGTGTATTGTCAATGTGGTAATTCCCAGGGACAGATGACTTTACAAAGGATACAACAATACATTTTTTGGTATTTGCTCTTAATCCTTGATTTTGGCACCAGTTATTTATTTGAGACAAACCGTCCTGCAGGATGGCCAAATAATTTGGGGATTCAATGACTGCTCCTAACTTACAGTCATCTGCAAGATTAGTCAACCAGAGGCCTTTGGTATTGGCTTTTTCTTCAGAGAAGTAGATGCCAAACAGGAGAGGTCCCAGCACAGACCCTGGGGATTCCTAAGGGACTCCACTGGTGACTAGTCTGTTTGAGAAGGTAGCTTCCCCTATTTTAATTTCCTGTGTCCTGTTTTCCAGTTGGCAATCTGGGGGGGGGGTGCTTTATTTCCAGTTTACTTTGCTTTTTTACTATGCCCGAATGACAGACTGTGTCAAAAGCCTTGGCCGGGTGGAGATAAGCGGCATGTACTATTTCACCCTCATCCACTGCCTTTGGTTGACCTTTTCAAAAGGAAAGAAAGAAAGAAAGGTCCATTAGGTTGAGTAAGCATGACCTGACCCTGACAAATCCAAACTGAGACAGGGCCAGCGAATGGAGGTTCCCCTTAGTCTTTATTGATTGGTTCCATGATACGTCTTTCCAAAGACTTTGCGTATGGGGTTACTCACAATTATGGATTTATAACTGCCCTAGTCTGTGGAAGGTCCTCCATTACACAGGGGTGACTAAATGACTGTAGCTGTTCTCCATTTGTTTGATACAAAACCTGTATGGAGGTTGAGGTTGAACAATTTTGTTGGGGAGGCTAAATCGTGCTTCATGCTACTTAAGATGCATCCAGGGATGTTGGCAGGAGCTAACCGATGCAGTATTTTTAGCTTTTGATAGAGCTTTTAGGACCAAGTCTTGTGGAAAGCTGGAGGGAAGTCAGTTTCAGGTACATCTTATGGGATATATGAAGGGGTGTGAGGGGTAAAGTTTAAAATGAACTTATTGGCTATAGATTCTCTATGTCTTCAGCCTCAGGGTAGGTAACGTTGTTCACAATCAGCTCAGTCCATTGTTGCACTGTGCTTCCGAGATTATGAACATAACTAAAAAAGGCCCTGTGACTGTCTTTGGCTTGGGTGGCTATTTTAGCCTCAAGCTTGGCTCTGGTGGGTTTTATTAAGCTCCTGATTAACTTATTTATTTATTTTACATTTGTTGACCGGGATAGTCTGACTGGATACATGTCCATTTTCAGTGGTGGCCCGGGGAGAAAAGCTCCAACATAATAATACACATTGAACATTTAGTAAATGCTAGTTTCAAGCAGGATTACATTCATAAGGAATACCAGCATTTAGCACATATAGTACTAACCTATTATAAAACACTTTACAAAACATAACATTATTTTCAAAGTTAAACATACATAAAGTACAGTTTTGTACCTACCATAAATGTAGATGTTAGAGGATCCACATTGCTGCAGTCCTAACCATTGGGTAGTCCGCTGTCCCAGTCGGCCCGAATACCAAAGTATATGGCTGGTCAAGGCATTAGTCTGGCGTCAGGACGCCAGGGTACTAATATGACCGACGCCATATCCTCAGTCTTTTCTTGCCCCAGATGTCAGAAGACCCTAAAAGACAAGGCCAAAACCAAAACACCAAACACTCCTGCACCAAAAATATGTACAATATATACAAAATTACAAGAGTATAACCTCACCCACACAACCACCCCTAAACACAGGGGAAGGAGGAGGGACTGCAGCAATGTGGATCCTCGAACATCTACATTTATGGTAGGTACAAAACTGTACTATGTTCTTCATTCCACATTGCTGCAGTCCTAACCATTGGGTAGAATCCCAAAGCAGAGGTAAGGGAGGCTGGCAAATCAAAAGGAAGCAGGAGCTGTCAACATGCCTTGCAAAATAGCTGTGGCAAAACCAGCCCTAGATTTAGAGTAGAGAGGAAGGTGGTAATGCTTAGAGAAAGTATGCACTGAACTCCAAGTAGCTGCCTCCAAAATATCCTTAGTTGCCACCCCCTTAGAAATGCTGTTGAAGTGGCAGTAGCCCTAGTGGAATGAGGCCTAATCCCAGCTGGAATCTCCTTGCCATGATGGGAATAACAAAATGCAATGCAAAACCCAATCCACTTAGAAATAGTTTGTTTTGACACAGGCTTGCCCTGAGAACTCAAAGCAAAAGAAACAAACAACTGCTGAGACTGCCTAAAATCCTTAGTCCTGCTTAAATAATAGCAACTGCCTGTGTACATCTAAAGTGTGCAAAATCTTTCCCCCTTATTTTGGGGATCTGCATAGAAAGTAGGCAAATGAATAGTTTGGTTTAAAGCCACACTAGAAACCACCTTAGGCATAAAAGAAGGATTAGTGCGTAATGATACCCTATCCTTATGGAAAATCAAAAAGGCTCTACCGCCATAAGGGCCTGCAATTCAGAAACCCTTCTTGCAGAAGTAATGGCCAACAAAAAGCAGTCTTCCATGACAAGTATTTCAATTC
The DNA here is from genome assembly GCF_019279795.1 of Protopterus annectens. Classification (NCBI taxonomy): domain Eukaryota; kingdom Metazoa; phylum Chordata; order Ceratodontiformes; family Protopteridae; genus Protopterus; species Protopterus annectens. The sequence goes on along the minus strand of NC_056733.1, from coordinate 935,374,025 downwards.
AGCAGTAGCCGAGGCTCAAAAGGTTGTAGAGTAAGTTTCTCCAACATAAAATTGAGATCCCAAGCAGGAGTAGGAGCTCAGGGGTCTTATATTCTTTGCCCCTCTAAGAAATTGCTTGAACAAAGGATAAACAATGGTGGGTCACAATCATAGTGAGCTGAAATTGCTGCAGCATGAATCTTAATGGAAGAGAAAGACAAACCTTTGTCCAATAACTCAGTAAGATATTGAAGAGCCACACTCAAATTAGGCTCAGAAATCTCAAATTCTTTGCTGTACTCCAAAATAAAAATCTCTTCCATTTTCACTTTCCTTGTACTAGGTCTTCTGGCTTCCATAATCACATTTAAAACTTGTTGAGGAAGTTGAGACCTGCTGTGTTTCAAAACAGAATATGCCAGGCTGTTAGATGAAGAGAGTGAAGCTTGACATTGAGCAGGTGACCGTCCCTCTGAGACAACAGGTGTGGAATCAAAGGTAAAGGCCATGGAGGCTTCCTTACCAGACTCCTTAGTAGTGGGTACCAGTGTTGCCGAGGCCAATCTGGAGCTATTAAGATCATCCTTGGCATGTCTTGTCTGACCTTTAGGAGCACCTTTTGGAGAAGAGGCAGAGGTGGAAAGGCATACACATGAAGATTTTTCCAACTGTAAGAAAGAGCATCCACTTTCCAAGCTGTGTCATGTAACCTCTTTGTCCAAAACTCGCAGCTGGTGGTTTAGTGGAGAAGCGAACAGATCTATGTCTGGAGTTCCCCATGACACTGTCAATTTCAAATACATGAAGATCCAGTTTCCACTGTGGGGATCCATGATTTGTCTGCTTAACACATCTGCTAAGGAGTTCTGTGCTCCGCAGAAACCTTGCCTGAAGAGTTGCAAGCTGAGCGCAGTCTCCCATAAAATCATTGCTTGCCTGCACAACGGGTAAGAATCCCCTTGTTTGTTGATGTACCACATGACAGTTGTGTTGTCTGTTAGAATCAACACCTGCCCTGGAAGAAGTAACTCCTTGAAAGCCCTTAATGCAAACTGGACTGCTAACATCTCCTTCATGTTGATATGTAGATGCTGTAGTCTGGCAGGCCACTTGTCTTGTATCCACTTTCCATTTAGATGAGCTCCCCAAGCAATGTCTGAGGCATCTGTCGTTAGACTCTGACTGCCTCTGGCGGTCACAGAGAGTCCCTTGTTTAGGTGACATTCCTGAGCCCACCACAAAAATTCCTGTTGAATGCAAGGTATTATTTGAATGACAGTGTCCAAATCCTGGCAGTGCTGTGTCCATACATTTTGAGATACCATTGCAGCTTCCTCATATGCAGTTTGGCATTGGGAAGCACCAGAATACAAGATGCCATGAACCCTAAGGCTTGAAGGACTGTCCTTGCAGTCAGCCCGGACTGAAGACTTAGTTGATGGAAATAAATGGAAAGATTCTTTTGTTTGTCCGGGGTTAAAAAGGCCATCTGGGCTGCTGTATTCAGTCTCACACCCAGAAAGCACATGTATTGAGAGGGTACTAGACTGGACTTTATTTCGTTCACAGAATACCCTAGGCATCTTAGCACTGCCATCACATATTCCAAATGCTGTAAAAGGTCTTCCTTTTCTTGAGCCAGATTCAGGCAGTCGTCCAAGTAAGGATAGATTTGAATTCCTTTTAGCCTGAAGTAAGCTATCACTGGAGCCAGAACCTTTGTGAATACTCTGGGCAGTAGATAAGCCAAAGGGCAATGCAGAGAACTGATAATGGGAATTTCCAGCTCGGCAGACACTTCCTGCAACTTAGTCTGATAGGCACATGAAGGTAAGCCTCCTTGAGATCTAAAGTTACCATCCAGTGATCTTTGCCCAGCAGAGGTAAAAGCTGTTGTAACGTCAACATTTTGAACTTGGGAATGTCCAGATAAGTGTTGAGGATAGATAAATCCAAAATTGGTCTCCACGTGTTCCCCTTCTTTGGTACTAGGAACAGGCGAGAATAAAATCCTAGGCCCCTTTCTGGCAAACTGGCTGAATGGCCCCTATTTGGAGTAACAGAGAAATTTGCTTGTGAGCCTCTTTTCTTTGTAGAGGAGGAATGTCTGGCATGCCTTTGAAAGGAGGTAAGGTATGGAAATAAAACCTGTAACCGTGGTGAATGATATCCAAAACCCATCTGTCTTGGGTAATTAAATCCCAATTTTCTTTGAAAAGAGCCAGCCTTCCTCCCAAAGGTGCTGCCAGACAAGAATGTACTGGCAGCTGAAAAGGTAGGTCATTGGGTCTGTTTACGAAAGGACTGACCCCTGCCCTCACCAGAAGTCTGAGTAGGTGAACTCCCTGTTCTAGGCCTAAAAGAACCTTGAGCTCTGCCCCTACCACGCCTAGACCTACCCCTAGACTGGGAATCATAAGCAGGATATGTCCATCCCTTAGTAGGCCAATTTCTACTAAACTTGGAGGCTGCACCTGCAAAAATCTTTAACAGTTTGCATAGACTTAGCCTTGTCCTCCATTTTCTTTAAAACTGCTTCCACAGGCGAACCAAACAACACGTCAGACTGTAAAGGAGCATCCAAAATCCTTGTCTTAACATGTTCAGCTAAATTCTGATCCCTCAACCAGGCGTGCCTCTGAAGAACAGAACCAGTGGCAGCCACCCTCGAGGAGGCCTGCACAGCATCAAAACCACATTGCAAGGAATGCTTACCCACCTGTTCAGACACATGAACTAAATCCTGCAACTCTTTACACTCAATACCTTCAGCCAGAGCATCCACCTTAGACTTCAATTGTGAAAGGAGATAATTTTGATATTTTAACATGTGAAACTGGCAATTCACGCCCTCATGGCTAAAGTGGAAGAAGTATACACTTTCTTTCCCATCTATCCAAAGCCCTTGCCTCTTTATCAGGAGGAACAGGATTTTTAACAACAGAAGCCTTAACACCCTTGGGCCCCTGAGAGACAGTTTCGGGTCTGCCCTAGGACTCTTAAAAAGATACTTATGAGCTTCAGGCACCCTATAGTACCTATCCGGTTTAACTGGGGCAGGAGGCAAAGAATCAGGGTTCAGGGAAGCCTCTGCAAAAACATCTTCCACCACATTCAGAACAGGAGGTATAGCTAAAGGCCTATGCTGGGGTAAAAACAAGAATTCCCTAAGCCTCTTCCTGGAATCAGAGAAATCTTGACCTTCCCATTTAAAATGCTCCCTCATGGAATGCAGAGTCTCTGAAAATGAAAAATCCTCAGGAGGAGAAGCTGAAGGAGTAGAATCATCCACATCAGAATCAGAATAAGGAGGAAATTCCTGCAAGTCTTCAGCCGAAGACTCAGAAGCCTCTGAACACTGCTCAAAACTCTCAAACTCAGGTTCCACCCTAGGCCTCTTATCAGGAGGGGGCATAGAACCTCTAATCATAGTAATCAAATCCTCTGCCATTTTAAGCATATGTTTCTTAGGCAAAGATCCTGAAGAGCTAGGAGAAACCCCCACTGAAGTTAAACCTGGCCTGCCTCTCAAAGAAGCCTTGGAAACAGAAGGGGAGGCTCTAACTACCTTAGGGAGAGAGGGAAGAACAGCCACCTGAGAAGCCCCTTCAGCCTGGCCTACCTCCTGAGAGGACACATCCTGTAACAGTAAAGTCTCTCCCTGAGACTCCAAAGAAACTCCAGGCAGAACCTCCGGCTCCACTGAGCCTTCTAAAGAACCGGCGTCCGGGACTGTCGGTTCTTCCCTAGGCTTTGCTGCTTTGTCCTTGCGCTTTTTGAGGCGGGCCGGAGCATCCGACGGCATTTTATAATTACAACGCTTCCCAAAAACTAACCTGGCACAGTCTAACCTTCTCTTAATAGTGCGTTTGTTAAATCTAGCACAAGAGCGGCATCCAACAACGTCGTGCTCAGGCCCTAAACAAGGTATACACAAGGTATGGTAATCCCTATGAGGTATCTGTTTCCCACAAGAAATACAGTTATTCACTTTTTCTGACATCCGGTTAAATACTTAGCCAACTTTGATTCGGTCTGAAACTCTGACTTCAGAAAATTTCAGAACGCCAACCTGCACTCGCAAAACTGCTTCTGCATCGGACCATGCGGCAAAAGACTGAGGATATGGCGTCGGTCATGCGCGTTAGTACCCTGGCGTCTGGCGTCAGACTACGCCTTGACCGACCGTCATATACTTTGGTATTCGGGCCGACTGGGACAGCGGACTACCCAATGGTTAGGACTGCAGCAATGTGGAATGAAGAACATCATTACATTCAGGTTTAAGACACACTGAGAAGCAGTTATACAATTGATCCTTCCTGAAATGGAGTGGTAGAAAAAAGTTAGAAGTAGTTGAAGGTAAGGCACCTAAGAAATAGAGAGATCACCAAATTATTTATTTACATTTATTAAAAATAACGAGGGCTCTATCATTCTAGAAACTGCTCTTCTTACTTTTAGTCAAAATTTTCTTCCTTTTATTGTAAAGCTTGTTGATATTATGATTTCACCATGGGGGGGTTGCTTCTGGGGTTTTTCCTGCAACTATTTCTTACAGGGTACACCTCCATCTAGCAGTTATTTACATGCTGTTATAGTATGGTGGTGTATGTTTCTGCATATTCAGTGGAGTTAACTGGATTTGAAGGGGATTTAAAACTTGCCGGTGTATCACTTAGGAGTAGGTAGTTTGTCTCAAGAGAGATTTCTAAATGTACCTTTGGTGGAAGGGATCTCTGGTTTTAGTTTAATTTCAAAGGAGACTGCTTTATGGTCAGACCTAACAAGTTGTGAAGATATGCATGGGATGGTGCAAGTTGCTCTCATATTAGTAAGGACAAGATCCAAGACATTATTCCCACAACTGGGTTCTCTGACTAATTGTTCCAGGGCATTTATACTGACAAAGGCCACAAATCTCTCTGCTTATACACTTGTGGTGGTGCATGGTTTTCCAGTCTACAGCTGGACAGTTTACATCACCTAAGAAAATGGTATTGTGTTTAATACTGAGTGGTTCTAGTTCCTGTAGATACATGTTGTGGCTTTTTTGGGTCATAGCAGGACGTCTGTAGCTAACTAATACATGGTATGGGGCCTGTCCGACGGTTATTTTGACATGACAAAGGTTTTGCTCATCAGGCTGCTTTACCAGCCTTGATATAAGTCTCTACTGGATGAAGACAGACACAATTTCACTTTTTCCCCTCCTATCCAGTAGCTGGTCTAGATGTGTGAAAGGCATTACACCCTGAACAGATGGCGTGCTCTCTGCTGTTTTAAAACATGTTGCAGGCAGTACACAGACACCTATGTCCCACAGCTTGTGAAGGGCTTCTAGGGAGTGGGGTTCTTGTTAAATCTCCTACTAGCACTGATCAGTAACTCCTTCACATTTGCCTTTGCTTATTATGTTGGTAGGTTTATCAGGTTGGCAATGCCTAAAAAAGGTACTATGAGGGTGGACAATGTCATTATGATGAAGAATAATGACCACACAATACCATTTCAACTTTTTCACAAAAATAGTTACAAGTTATTCTGACTTGCTTCACAAAAATCATATTAGACCAGTAAGGCCAGAGTGATGACCAGACAAAAGCAGTCAGGATCCATTAATTATAGCTACTTTGCTGTCTACATGCATTTCAGATACTCAATTGTAACAAAACAGATAACATCTGACCCCCCCCCCCCGTAAAGTACTATTCACAGCTCTCAACCTTTTAGCACAAGAATAAAAAAATGGAATCCAAAAAGAATGTGGGACAGCTTTTAAACAATTTTCTTATATACTTAAAAAGCTGCTAGAAGAGCAGGTTTTATATTAGCATACATTTTCTGAAGAATATGAAATGTGCAACTAAGTGCCTGTCATAATTTAGTCAAGTGACTGCAAACCTCAGTGATTTGCTAGGTTTTTAAAACCACAAAATGTAGAAGGTACAGACCAAAAACGTGACTCAGAATCACTGATGTGGTCAGCTGAACAGTTTTAAGGCAGTACATTTCTCCAGAAAAGCCAAATAAAGTACGAGAAAAAGAATAAATTATGACAAAAAGGTAGGGGGTGTTAAAGAGCTACTCCCTCAAATAAAACATGATAAAACGATAGGGGGTGTTAAAGAGCTACCCCCTCAAGCACTCTCATGATGTAAAGTTGTTGCCTGACTTCTGGTCTCCTGCAGGACTGGATAGTACCTCTAAAGCAGCAGCTATCTAAAATAGGAATAAATGTGCTTGTAAAATATCAGCAACTCGCCAAAAAATCTGGACACCTAAACAAAAGCAATATTCTCCTCTGAGAAGGATTGTAGGCTACCGCTTAGAAATGCAGATTTAAGAACTGATAGTGACAAAATGGCACAAAAATATAAACATACTCATATCTTCACTATGAGACTAATGCAGAAAACTCTAACATGATTCATTTTAAACATGTTCACTTAGAAATAGTTTATAAAAGCTTTCTGCCTTGACTGTAAAACAACCTAATGCCAGTACGGCAGCCCCCACCACACAATAATGGTAGCACACAGAGGTATTAGTAATGCATAACTCAATATATGATGTACAAACTTGCAATTCAGAAGTGAAGCAACAGGTCAGTGAACCAGGATCTTTAATCCGTTACAGATAACTGTTTCATGTCCACTCTAAGCTTCATCCTCTTTTATATAAAGTAACATGGTCCAGTTATAAGGTCTTTAGATATTTGTGTACCAATCGTTGGAAAGCAAGACTCTTAAGTGAAAGGTCAACCAGTTAAGCCCCCCCCCCCCCAAATTCTACCCATTATTGCATTTACACAGGTCTAATCTTCAGAAGACCTCTTCCTCCATATTTTGTTATGCATTTCATACAAGTATTTTCCATCATAATTTCAAAGCATTTAGTTTTCCTTTTTTTGGCATTAATCATAACAGTCATACTCATAATTCGGTAAAATCAGTTATTAGTCAAAGGTAGAATTATATACTTCAAGACAGTTCACTGAGCTGGCAAATAAACAAATGTACCCTTATTTACCATTTTCTGACAAGTGTCACGGCATCTTGTTCTCATTCACTTGAGCAGCCACCATCTCAGACAGACTGGACCTCAGTTTATCATCTCATCCAAAGGACAGCACACTCAGGAGTACAGTATTTCTTTGCAGCACTGTAGTGAAGGTACTGAAAATTTCAACCCACTTATCTAGGGTGGGAAAAAGAACCCACAGCCTTTTGATATTCTAACACCAAAGGTGAGTGGGCTCTTCACTGATGCACTCACACTAATCTCCATGTGCACTGCAAGTGAAGCTTGGTGACCACGGACATTTCCCTTCACAATATTAATTCTCTCACATTTTATTCACAAAAATCATAAGAAAATGTGCTTAATATTTTGCTTGTGGCTCCCTCTCACTTTGCACAGAAAGTAAATGTTACTGCTGTAATTATTTGTTATGATTAAACAAATAATTTCACTTACAGCACCTAACGAGGTCAGACCCATCTTGCAGGTTGAATTTCCAAAGTTCAGAATCTAAAAACTTCATGCAATAAAGATAAATAATGGTCATAACATTTTTCTGGTGCTGATGTAAGCTTTTATAGCCACTGTACAGCAAAAGTCACCCCCCCCCCAAAAAAGAAAAGTATGGGGCGGTTTTTCCCCAAGTTAAGTTAAATAAGCATACCCCACTGCTGGAGCTTACAAGTCTGGACTTTTCAGTTTCTCTTGTGGACTGTTCACTCCGACATGTGACTGGGCTGCCAAACTCATACAACATGACACTTTACCTGCTGCTTTGGCATCATGTCTCTTCCTTTTAAAAAAAAAAAAACTCCATTACTGAATTTTGACTTGTGATGTAGCACTCTTATATTCTTATATTTATATAAAAGTAATCAAACCATATTAACAAGTCCGCATTTACAAACGGTAGACTATATAGAACAATATACACACGATTTATAATCACACCGATATTACATAACCTGTGCATTTCCTGGCTTCTCATAAAGCCCATTCCTTCGACAAACCATTTTTCTACATGTACTGTTTCCACAATTCCCGTTTTTTCCATGTAATTTACTCCTACTCTTTTCCAAAGATCCCACTTCCTGTTCTTTCACCTTCTGTTGCAATTCTCACTACTTCAAATACAGTTGGTTTACACTAATTTCCATTTTCTACTGACTGCTTTTTTGCCAGCCACCACAATTAAACTTACAAAGGCCTTACTATGTCTAGGCAGTTCAGATCCTGTATCCTAGTTAAAGACAACACTTTCCTTAGCTCCACTCATCTGCTCACGCATTATTTGACAGAGTACTCCGTAAGGAATGTAACTGCCAACTCATTACACTACAATTAAAGATGGTCACAGGTGCCACTTTCTTCCCAACTGCAACTCCGGCATTTGCCATCTACCCGAAGAAAAATCATTTGGATTCTGTGTGGGGTATAAAACTACCTATGCAAATATTTCTAGGCAAAAATCCTAAATCTTCTAGGATTTTGTTGCATATTTGAGACATACATATATCCTCCTATTGTTTCTTTGCGAGTTGCTCATCTAATCTCTTCCCAATCTCTTCCGACCTCCTCTGACTGATTCCTGTAGTTATTCAACTATATTTTATATGCCCTACAAACTATCTATTTTTTTTAACAGCAGCTTCTCTACTAGATTTAACTAAAAACTCATCCAGTGAAGGTCTTTCATCCCCTTCTCTGTGCCTACAGTCTGATATCAGTCCCTGATAGGGATGACAGTGTCTAGCCTGCAGTCCAAAAGTCTTCTTGGCCTCTTATTCTATTTCTATTACTTTTCCCTCTCCATTTGTTCCCAATATATTGGATCCTCTGCCAGTCTTCTCCGGTAAATCCCAGCTCCTCTTGCCTATTGTGCGCACCCTTAATCTCTTGCCTATGGTGCGCACCCTTAATTGCAGTCATCCCTATCGGCACAATCTCCTTTATCCACTTCGATGTTGGCTTACATTCTGTTACTTTATGAATATAATATATTTTTTCAATTTCTCCAACACTTTTGGGTTTCTAGTAACATGATGGGAATGCACCCCATTCCCAAGCCAAAGTATAAATTAAAGCTCATGAAATTACTATTGTTTCAATCTCTGATGTCAGCCAGAAGTGCACTTTGCAGCAACCGCAATGTGCCCAGTAATGACTCCTTCTGCAATTGGTATGGAGTTAGTAACATATCTAAAACATATTGTAGATTCTTTTTTTTTATAAGACATGTTGTTCCTACTGCTACTGGAACTGTGCATCTTTCTTTCACATTACTCTCATTTCTGCCCGCAAATCCTGATATTTTATGACTTTGTATCTCTCTGTATGCAAGACACTGTAATCACTGTGTGTAGCGATTTCGATGATTTTCTTTTCATGGACCACTCTATCTGGTTTTCTCACATCGATCTTTTGAACTGTTGGTAATGGGTGATCCCATGTGATGTAGGCCAACATTTTCCATGATAATTTGTGGCTCATGTTTCCAGTGTTTTCAGCCACTTTAATATTATGTTTGCACAATTCCCAGTGCAACAGTCTTGCCACATTATTATGCCTTTCAGTATACAGTCCTTCAGCCATTAGTATGTTACAACTAGCAACGAGTTATACGGGTGTTTCTAATTCTGTTTTACAAAACCTACATTTGTCTTTCTCCCACACATTCAATGGATTTTGTAAACCAATGTGTACATAAGCCCATGGTCGTGGGCTGCCAATATTAACCTTTCATCTTTTGGTTTAAATTTGCCTCTCCTTAACCATTCCTGCATTCGATCCTGATCAACACATGGTTCTTACAGGAGTCTTCTACACTTGTAACTGTATTTATGCATTTTCCACATTTCTTGCCTTCTCATCTGGTCCTTCACCTTACATTCTTTCTTTTGTTCTTTGGCACATTCAGTTGCTGCCTGATTTGTATCTACTTCTGGTTTGATTTCCATTCCCACTTGATGCTGATATGCTTCTGCTAGACTAAGCAGGAAAGTCATCTTAGACTTATTCTCCTCATGTTTTAAAACCTTCACTCCATTTGGGTCTTGTGAGGTTGGCAAAGGTGTGTGCAGTCCCATGACTGCATATCTACACATGTAATCAATTTCAAGGAGGCCCATAACTCCTTTGGAACAGAGAATGCATAATCTTTGTATGCACTGACTTTTTTAAACCATTTGATGAGCATGAAGCATCTGTCTTGTTTTCCTATCTAATCTATCCAACACCTTTTGGGGCCAGTCAGTCACTCCAAAACTATAAGTTAGGACAAGAAGAGCAAAACAGTTTATAGCTTGAATTTTGTTCCTAGATGTTAACACTGTTTTCAGGATTAAGACTTCTAAAATATTCCTGAGTTTTATTGACATTTGTTCATGTTTTATTGTTGATTCTTCATCATTTTCACAGTTTATTACACACCTCCTTGCTCAAGTTCTTTTATATCACATTCTTGTCCCAGGCTGATGTTTCCTGGTGCTGCAAATTTTTCTTTTTATTACGCTGTTGTTTATTCTCCAATACTCTGTATGACTGTTGTGATTCAACTTAAGGATATGTATCTAAGCTACCACTCTTTCCTTATTTCTTGAATTACCCATCTGCCTCATCATTTCTTTCCATTTTGGACTGTAGCTTTCTGCTTATGTTATGTAGAAGATCATTAATTACGCAGCTCTAAAATATCCCTTAAAATCAGGTAAATCCTAAACCTCCTTGTTCTGTTGGAAGGTTCAACTTATCCCATTTGGTTCTTGAACCCCCCCCCAGTTGAAATCCTTCAACTTTTTATTCATTTCTATCCACAAACTCTCCTCTGGTTGACAAAAATATGCATGACCTGGGTATAAAACTAAAGGGACTAAACATTTTTAATGCTTGCATCTTGCTATCTATTGCCAGCTCTTCCAGGTTTCTCAGCTTTTGTATAATCCTTTTTACCTGCCATAACAAAATCGTTTTTTATCCCATGCTCCTAAATAACTTAATTTTATCATATCTCCATAAATATGGGTATTGCTGAACCAATTTACACGTGGGTACACAGCTAATCTTCATTAAGTTAATATCCCGAAAAAAAACAATACTGTCTAAGAATCTTAAGGTCCTTTTATGGTTCCCATCAGGTACAAAACAATATCATCTGCAAATAAAGCCAACTTCTCTTGAATACCATACCAATTATATCCTTGACTTTCAGTCTATTATTTTCTTTGTCAACGGTTCTAAATATAATGCAAACAACAAAGGGGAAAGAAGGCAGAACCCCTGCCTGGTTCCCGTGTTAAGACACAAATCAGACAGGAACTCTCCCACTTTAATTCTTGTCTCTGATCCCTCTTACATCCTCCTAATTAACCTTATTATTGCATCAGGGAACACAAATGCTTCCCTTGCCTTACTCATAAAACCCCAACTTACTCTGTCAAATGATTTCCCTACATCAAAACCCACCAAGGTATTGTCTTGGATTCTGCTTCCCTCTGGATCATCATTGTTCTATTAATGTTGTCAAATGTTTTCTCTGTTACAAAAAACACACTGATCCATTCCTATCGATTTTGGCAATAACGTTGCCATTCATTTGGCTATTATAAACATAAACACTTCATAATCATGATTTAAAATGCAAATGCTTCCACTGCCCTACTCAAAATCCCAGCTTACTCTGTCAAATCTATTCTTGGAGACTTTCCTACAGAATGGTTAGGCATCACCATTTTTATATCATCGCCTCCTGTGTTAGCTGTTAATTGTTGAGCTTTATTTACCGCTGGCCTTAGCATATTTAAGTCTTCCATAAATATTTCCATTTGTGCTTTTTCTTGATTTCCCCACTCTGGTTTTATACAAATGTTCATAAAACTTCTTTAATATCTCTAACATGTCTACAGGATTCCTGGTTATTTTTCTTGTTATACAGTCCCTTAATCTGGCAACAACCCTTTTTACATTCCGTAACCTAAGTGGTTACACCAAAAGTTTTTGTGCTCTGGAGTTATTATTAAAAAACAGTTGCTTAATAGCAATCTTTCTAAACTCATGCACATTACCCAGGTACTCCCCTATCTTTCTCTTTAGCACTCTGCAGTTTCTCCTCTTCTTGTTCTGTGAAATTCCCCTTATTCTGCAATGCTTTAACCTCTTTCAGCCCCCCCCCCTAAATTATTACTGCTTCGTAACCACATCGCTTTACTTTTCATTTCTTTCTACCCAATTTTTAACCTCCACTTTCATTTTATCCCGCTCACTAGCTATAACTTCTGGAGTACTTTCTATCTTTCCTAATAACTCCCAGATAATTTCCATTACCCATTCCTTAAACTCTCCTATTTTTAGCATGTAGGCGGGGAAGCAACAGTGTCTCATCTTTACTTCATTACCCTGCATTTTATCTTAGTAATTATTACTGGCGCATACCCTGAAATAGTTATTGGATGTTTGTCAAAGTTCTCAATTAAATGTACACGTTGCTGTGAAATATAACTTCTGTCTAGTCTATCCCAGTCAATAATATGTGAATTCTCTTGAGTTCCTACTACTGACTTTACATCTTCCTTACCAAATATTTTCATAAATTTCTTAAGAAATCTACCCTTTTTTGTAATAATTTTTCATTTTAGGCCCCCAGAGACTTCTTCATTGTTGAAAATCAAGTTCCAGTCCCCTCCTACAAGTAATGTTCCTGGCTGAAAGCTGATCATTTCCCCCAATTTTTAAGCTCCATGATAGCAGTTTTAGGTGGAATATAAATATATGCCAACATAATACTTCTCCCTTGTCAGTAGAACCTTATGTCCACAAATCTGCATTATTATCTGTTCTCCCGTCTTCTGCCACTGCTAGAGTTCCTCTAGTAATTAATACACACACACTTTATCATTTGTGTCATTGCTATTTGTGTCATTGCTATTTGCATTCTAAATTTTTAATATAATTAAATGTTCTTTCCCTTTTATCTATACCTGTGAGACCATTCAAATACCAAGACAATATGGAAAGTGTTGTCATTATAAGAAGTCATTATTCCCACCTATTACATATGACAGCTTTTTGAAATGCTTATTTCCAGCTTTTGTGATACATGCACCCACTAAACGTTTGACAGGTTAATCCTTTATACAGTTTTTTCTCATCATCTAAATAGAAACGTATGTCACATTTACAAAACTTTTTGTTTTAATAACCCTAAAAAAAAAAAAAAACCCACTCCCCCAGCACGTTAACTTAATAAAAACGCACACAACTATGACGTTTAACCCTCCTAACAGAAACAACTATCTGAAACTAACATCTGCAGACACGGGTCTTAATGTGTCCAAAATTGAGGTTATCCATCTTAAGACTCATGTTATTGCCAGTGTTTCTACTTAAGAAAGAACAGCCATCATTCTTGTTCTAAATATGAAAAACAACTTGCATACTTTCAGAAAAAATTAGCTTTTAACCTTGAAGAAACCAGTGTTCTGTTTTTCTATTGCTCTCTTACCAGCTTGTCTCCAGGGAAATATAAGAGAAAAAAATGCAGTCCTCACCTGCAGGCTAAAGATAAGCTGAAACATTTACTGCTAAAGGAAAGCTGTTTGTTGTAGTCAGTGTGCTCATATTTACTTGCTTCCTGTAAATTAAACCAAGGATCTTAATTAAGGCATTCACTATGCAAAGATATGAGAAAATATATCAGCTGTATATATATATATTATGATCTATTAAACTTTAACACCCCATCCCCCACCTCAACAACCTAAGATTACAGGCCCTTAAATATGATTTTATCCAGCCTTTTTGTCTTCTTCCATTGTACAGCCCACATTTCTTAATCCAATAAAAAAAGAAGAAAGAGGGGAAAAGGTATCTGCGTACTTTAGCATCTTTAATCACCTGCAGAACAACTAAGACTGCTTTACTAATAAAACATGCAATTTGTACCATGACAATGTTTATAGAAATGCCATTAAGAACAGAAACCGTTTTACTTGAATTACCTTTTTCCTTTCTCTTCCCCTCTCCTCAGTGTTCTTCCAAATATTGACATGAAATGAAGCAAATGCCTTTCAGTTACTCACGTTTAAGAGTCAACAAAAGTACACAACTTCCACTTTTTTTTAACCAGCCATAATTAACAAATGTGATTGATACTTAGCAGTTTCACATGTATTCACTAATTTACATGTTGTTGGTCTTCTTGTTCATCTCCATCTCCCAACTGCAGTTCAATTCCAAGGTACTCCGGATACTTCTAGTCAACTCCTGTGCTTCTCTCTGCCTCTCAAGCAGTTTCCTTTGGAAAAGTTGAAAAAGTTTCACTGGCAAACTCTGTCATTCTTCTGATAATAAAGCACACTGAGAGAGTCCCTTCTGCTTGACAGCTCATTTTTTTTGTTGGACAAACTTTTGTACTCCTCCTCAGCCGGTTCTACATCCAGAAATTACTTTGATCCTCCAGGAAAAAATATTCTGAAGTCAGCTGGATACAGCAGCTTGAATCTCACACCTGCCTCTTAACATTCCTGGATTACTGGAATAAATGCATTTCTCTTCTGCCTAGTGTACAGTGAATAATCATTTTCCAAAAATACTACTGTCTCCAACATTTAATCCCTTTGCCATGGTTTTGTCAGGGTCAACTCTTTCTGCTGGTGGGTTTGCATCTTTACTAATACAGGTCTTGGATGGTTTCTCACGGCCAGGTTTGGAGCATACAAACAATGTGCACTTTCAGTTAACAGTCCCTGCTGTGAAATACCAGTCCCATTTCTTGTTTGTGCCTTAAAAATGAATACAGTCAATTCTTCCTAGCTTCTGGTATAGCATAACATCTCAGATTTTCCCTACGTATCCTCTGTTCAAATTCTACCTTTTTTTTGCATCATCTCATAACAGTCTCATACTCAACCAGCAATTTTTTTCATTTCAACCTCAGATTTTTGCAGTTTTATCAGCTCATCTGAATATCTATTTAAAGCTTTTTCCAATTTTTCTAGCCTTTTGTTATTTGAATCCATATACTCCTTCAGTGTTTTTTAATTAGCTCTGAGAACATTTGATTTTTTTTTCTCTAGATTATTGGAATCCATGTCTTGCACCAAAGCTGGATCTCAAACTGCTCTTTGCTTAACAGTTGCAGGATTCTTTCCATTCAGTGTTTTCTCTTAAACTTTTATAGTTGATTTTCTTTCAAGCTCTCTTAGTTTCTTCTTTGTTGGCATCCAGGCAGTGTACTTATTAGCCAGTAACTGAATTTACTAAAAGTGACAGAGTTTACTTCCATCAATGTATTTATTCATTTATTTGTTGACGAGGTAAGTCCAAGTAGGACAGGGCCTATTTTCAGCAGAGGTCTGGGGAGAAATGCTCCAGACACATAGCATTAGAATGTGGGAGGAAACCCATATGAACGCAGGGAGGACATGCAGACTCTGCACAGAAGACACCCCGGTTGACAACCTAACCAGAGAACCTCTGGCTGTCAGGTGACGATGTTAACCTTTTCCCTGTTCCTGGTCCTTGTCTTTTAGTTCCTTTTTGCATACTCAGAGAGCTAAATTAAACCATTAGTCAGTGGGCAGCTATCTTAGAAAGTGTCTCTCTTCCTTTTTGGTCCATTGTTTGAGCCATGGTCCCTTACATTGCTAAACAGAAATCATAAAACAGAAGAATGGAAATCTGGATACAGCTTGTTCTTGGTGTAAAATGTAATACCCTAATAAAAAGCGAAACAGCTATTATAAATACCATGTAGAAGGAATGATGTGCAAATATACTAACATATACTATTAAATTGCAAATGCATGCAAATAAATACAAATGCATGCTTGCGACAGCTTCCTCAGGATTTTCAAGCAGAATTTTGGAGCAATCAAAGTTTAGAGTATGCTAGTCAGGATCAAAGTGTGTGCAATGCTGCTAAATGAGATACAGGTTAGATGTATAATCGATACTCAGCTACTGACATCCCTTAACTAAGAATTGCTTGGTTAAGCACAGTAACCTCTCGGATGTTAATGCAGATAACTAATCACCACCCTCCTACGATGCAGTAGCTGCACCTGTCTTCAAAGGGAGCTCTTCTGGCTGTTTCCATATTTTATTTTCTCCTTTTAAGTAAAAAGATAAAATAGAAGACATCTTGCATGTACCCCTTTTTTGTGGACCTTGATTCAAGGCACCTCCTCAGAGGTTTACGAGGAACCTTAGGGTTCCAGGAAGCACACTTTATGAACCATTGGAATAAAGGAGTCTGGCTTGGGTTAGGAGGGAGAAAGGCCCATAGCTGTAATGTGAGTAGAGTAGAGGGAATATCCAAAAGAGTAGAAAGATTTATAAACTGTAAGCTGGTTTGTGTCCGTACAGCACATGTATGTAGAAGGGAGCACCACTCAAGTAGATGAAGTATATGACGTGGTTTTTAGTTGTGAGAAATGTTTTATATGGAGTTCAAGCTACTGCAATTTTTTTTTTAAGTGCTACATAGTAGTGGGACTGGGAAGAGTTGCAGTTATAACACTCTTCTAGTTTTCTTAGCATTGTGGAATTAATATTTGTCAGGACAGTTATAACACTCCTCTAGTTGTCTTAGCATTGTGGAATTAATATTTGTCAGGACAGTTATAACACTCCTCTAGTTGTCTTAGCGTTGTGGACTTAATATCCATCAGAACAGTTATAACACTCCTGTAATTTTCTTAGTGTTGTGGATTTAATATTTGTCAGGACAGCAGCAGTATAATGAACTGCAGAGAGGAGGCAGGTCGATGCAATAACAACATGAGCGTGAGCGGTGAGGAAGTTAACGCCAAGCACTACTTCAAGTTGAAGGATTTGAGAAGTGGAGACACTGACCGAGTGTTTACTGCAATAATGGACTTGGGTATAAAAAGCATCAGTTTGGTTTTGTTGGGGTTCAGTCACCCATCTCTTCTGTGACCACCACCGTCAATATGCTCATCTGATTCCGTGCTTGCACCTCCCCACTCATGCAGTCTCCCATCTTCTCAATGACCTTCTCTCATCAGCTACCTTGATGCTGTTACCCCTCTCGCTTTACTGCTCCTAGAGTAAACTACAATTATCAATTATATACCAAATAATCATTGTACTAGTACACGTATATATCAAGCGCTTTTCCTTTTTCATACCCACTCACACTCCTCCACATACCCTCAGTTTAACAACTACTATTAATTTAATCTTGGGCCCCTTTTCCTACAGGACAGTTCAACAGTTTTGATATTTGCTTACCTTTTACTTTGCAAAACGACGTCCCATCCAATATGCCTGCAACTCTAATATTTTACTGCAATTATTGTACACAAAATGGTTGCAGCAAAATGTGTTATGTAATTTAGAATGACAGAAATATTTTCGTTAGCCTGTGATTACAATTTTGTCTTTGGCATCAGTTTTACTCTCTGCTTTTACTTTCCAAACCAAGCTATTTAATTTTTTTCTGGGTTATTTTCATTCAACCTTCTATCTGTACTGTGTTCTACTATTGGTTCATAGGTAGGTACTAGGCTATCTGCCCTAGGGCATTTATAAGCCTAGCCAGAATGTGTTGGCTTTCACCTCCCTTTTAGACTAGATTCCTGAGCTTCTGTCCAGCAAGGCCATAGAAGTGATCCCAGGAGCAAATTTACGATTTCCCATCCACACATCAAGATTTCTCTTGGAGATGGTCAGCGAGGGGGCTCTGCCTAACATGGACTGGGATTCTATTCCAGAGTGCGGGAAGCCTTTGGCATATGAATCTATCCCTTCAGCATGTCCTATTTATTGTTGTGCTAAGGTTTTAAGTCCCTGGAGCGTGTGGCTCTAATGGATCTGGTTTTCTTGAGGTGGAGCATGTCCAGCAATTCCGGGTTAGAAATGGCCTTGTATGTCAGGCAGAGATCACCTCTGAGTAGGCGGTAAGCAACTGAATAGAGCTGGAGTTTCTTTAGTTGAGCTGCATAGGGCATCTGTTTGAGGCCCACGATCCTCTTGGTGAGGCATTTTTGGGATCTCTCCAGCTGTTGCAGGTGTCGGGTAAGGTACATCCCAAATGGGGCATTGTACTCAATTATGGGCCTGATGAGCGATGAGTAGAGGGGCACAATGACCTCTCTAGATCTAGATGTGAACCCTTTCGTGATTAGGTGGGCTATATAGAAGGTTTTTCTAACCACTTTGGCAATGTGATTGTCAAAGGAGAGGTTACTATCTACTTGGGTCCCCAGATCCCGGATTACTTCTTCCGTAATTAGTGGATTACCTCCTATATGGTAGTTTGTGGGCACTTTGTTTTTCCCAAAGGGGATGACTATGCATTTTTTTTGCATTTAGCTTGAGGCCATGGTTCTGATACCAGGTATCAGTCTCTGTAAGGCCCTTCTGGAGGATGCTTGTGCCAGCCGGGGAGTCGATTATGGCTCCCAGTTTGTAATCATCTGTGAACTTGGTCAGCCACAATCCTCCCGTGTTTGCCTGTAATTTTTTCACCCAGGATCTGCCTGAAATTGTTCAGTTGTGATCAATGTAGTATTCCTGTAAACAAACTTACATAAAAATAAAATAAGTAGACAGAAAATTAGACACTCTGGAGTCTGTTAACAGCACATTGATCTATCCAACATACATATAGTGAAATAAACATGCAACACAAATCAGTCAACATTTCAAATAGAAAATTGGTCTTGGCAATGATTAAGGTAGTAACAATATTTACAAATTTACAGGTATACTTGTTAAACCACACAGGCTTAGTAAACTGCCCTAATTTCCAACCTAGAGGAAGACGATAGTTTTGAAACTTACCAAACCCAGACAAAACTTCCATGAGTCGATATTTTTAACCCCTGCTTTGAATTATTTTGCTTGTATAATGCTCCGTGATTGATACTTTGTCAGCATATTTCTTAAAACTTCTCATCTCAATCTGCCAGCATGTCTACCTACCTACAAAGCAACGTAAAGGCAGACTGCAGGTTACAGCCCTTTTAACAGAAAAGCACAGACACATTTATCAGATGTGTGCCTCTTGGCATTGGTGACCTGGAAAGAAAGGCCTCTGCGTCTCAGGCCCAAACTTGAGCTTTGTCCTTTAAGCTTTAGGGGAGTCTGATGTAAAAGGGATAAGAACAGAAACCACAACGGAGGTCCAAAGCTTCCCTTGGAGCCAGGGAGCTGTTGGCACTAGCTGAGAACTAAGAAAATATTTTACCTTGTTCTTCTGGTCCCTGTGAGTACAAAATAAGAATGATTGACAAATGCCACATTTAACATATGCTCTTCAGGACAAAAGAGAGGGAGACATTCAGCACGTTTGTCCTGTAGTAGAATTTTACTCAGACATGTACATTCCTTAAAAACAATCCATAATCTAAAATCAACAAGAACAGCAACAGCAATTCAGCCCATATTAAACAAAATGGAGACATCGACCTTAATCCAGGCCCTCAAATCCCACAACAAATGCTCCACTCCTCTTACATCCCAGTCACCCCAAACACCACTCCCTTCCATCACAGCACCACAGATATCCTTATCTTAAACATGAACTTGAGAGGCACTCTAATCAAAACTCCAGAAATTTAAGCAACCCTCACCCAATACTCTCCAGATATAGCAATATTAAACAGAAACCTGGCTAAAGCCACATACGCAACACTTTGATGTTCTAACCCTTGGCTACAACATTTACAGGCTTGATAGGCCTTTTCAGAGAGGTGGCAACATTGCCATTAATTACAAAAACATCATATTAGAACAACTGCTAAGTATCCCCCCCCTAGAACCCCAAGGATTGTGAAATTTTAATTTCCCGACTACAAATAAACACATTACATAGCTGTTTACATACCCCAGACAGCCCAGCCACCACTGAAGACCTCTTTTGCTGATGTGCCTCAATATGCAGTCAGAAAACCATAACAAAGGGAGATTTTAGCCTAGACTGGTCAACCTGCTCTTCCAACAATCCCTACAATTTTATTAACAATCCTCAAGAAACGGGAAGCCAAATATAACCAAAACAAGATACAATACTAAAAAGTGACAGAAAATATACTGCTGAGGTAATAGCCACAGCCTAGGGGAAGATGCAAATGTTTGGAAAAAAATGCTCAATTCTGCAGTTATTAGGTTGGCTTATCTGAAGCAACGCTGGAATTCTAAATGAGACTTTAAAGGCAATGCAACAAACCTGAACTAAGAATGTTTTACGCCAGAAAGAATTCTGTGCCCTAAGAAACTTTTCTAATGTTTCTGACAGTTAATGCAGTAAAAGACAATGACAGTGAAATGTCTCAAGGTAGAGTACCCTTCGTCTTTACCCAGAATAAAGTGGCCTGGGAAAGATTCATTTGCTCTTCTGCCTACCAAACTAATGAAGGTGGACTTCCTCTACCAGATTGTACATAACCTCAGCACTCTGGGTTCTGTTATAATAATGAATTAGATACAGTTTTGTAATGTTGTAAGTAATTTATAATGAAGGTGGCCTTCCTCTACCAGATCCTACATTACCTCAGCACTATGGGTTCTGTTATAATGAATTGGATACAGTTTTGTAATGTTGTAAGTAATTTACAATTCAAAAAATGCTTACTAAACATAAAATTACATGCTGACACATATTAAGCAGAAAACAGAACATCATACCTGTACTTGAGACAGTACTGTAAGAATCTACCACATGCTGCGTAGTGGAAACAAAATGAAGTGGTAAGGCATCTCGTTCCATTTCAATGGATTGTAGCTGTGAGAAAAGAAAAAATTAGACAGAAGATAAAATATCTCAGCAGGCAATAAATCACTAGTTAACCCTTCAAAGGAGCATCACCATAACTTCTGTTAGGACCAGTGCGCCACTGTGGCCAGCTTTACTATTGCCATCTTTTGTGCAGAACTCAATTTAGCTGTTAACACTGATAACAGCATACAAGTTTATGCACCTAAGAAAAAATCACACATGACAAATTAACAACTTTTCACGTAACACCTTGGTAATAAAAGCACACCGGCCACTAAAAAGAAAACACAACAAAATGTGCATGTCTTTATGTTACCAGGACATGGTTATCGAAGTATCTATCGGCATTCTTTATACTTAAATGGGTCTGGTACTTTTTTCTACATAATTATAATTAGATGTACTACTACTTTACAAGCAACAATTGCTTTAATTACAAACTTCTAAAATCTACACGTGCTGAAATCACAATGCGTCAAAGACTAACATATTTGAACACTGTTCCACTAAAACACAGACCGTCACACTCATCCGGTAGGTTTTCATACCCCCATCATGTTAGAACTATACGTAAACACACAAGTTCGAAACTGGAAGGTGTCGGCACCGCATCTCCGATATTATTCAACATTTTGCACATAGTTGTGCAGTTTGTATTCAATACAATGTGTGAAGGAGTGTTACTGTTCCCACATAGTCTTTGAAAATGCCGTGGGGATCTCTTTGTTGTGTGTAGTAGTACTTGGCTGAACTCCTGCAGCACAGAAGTGCAAGTATGTTTTAATTTTTTTTAATTAATATGTTTTTAATTGTGGAGTTTTTTTCAGATGGATTGAAAGCTCATCCCTGTTGAAGAAGCGATGCGACTATTATTGGAAGAAATCATACCTTGGTGTGGAGTACCAATTCATAAATAGGAACTCAGTCCACAAGCCAGATAACAGATCAAGTGTGTAAAAATCATAAAAGTCAACACAAAATATAATCTCTCCCACACACCCAGGGCTTCAGGTATTGTTGAGAGAATGAATCAGTCTTTAAAAGTCTAGAACTACAAAACTGTATGATAAGACTGAAGTTAAGTGGCCAAAAGCTTTGCCTCTAGTAATTCTATAGTATTTGCAGTGCAATTGCCACTCCTGGAACTTTCTCCACATGAGATCCTTATGGGGTGACCCACAAGGATGCCAATTACACAACTGCCCTGCAAATTTGGAGTTACAAGATGTTGAAGAATCCATTTTTCTTCATTGCAAGCCATAACAGAACCTGATCCCACTTCTGTCATGATACCACAATGAGTAATTGGGTGTACATCTGTTCTTTCTGCAGACACCACAACCTGCAGCCTAGATGGAAAGGACCCTTCCTGGTACATCTTAAGACAGCCACTGCCATTTGATGTGAAGGATCAACTACCTGGATTCATGTCTTGTATTTCTAAAAAGCCCTTCCTTGTGAAGAGCATCAACAAAACGTTGACAGTCATTCCACTTATACACAAACCCATTTTATCCTGCACCAGAAGAAAAAACAGAGAAGCCAACGTGGTCAGAAGGGAGGCCTAGCAACCTAATGATATTGTCTACACTAGATAAGGAGTGGAAACCAGTTCAGAGATCGGAAAAAGAAGTTATGTCCTTACCATGACGTTCCATGTAAAGTGTTCATCTCGCCTTCGTTCTTACACACGGGTTCGGAGCCGATCCTCGGCTCCGAGTCGGCCGAATTGCAAAGCTCTGAATCTCAGAGAAGCTCGAGACCAGCCCATATCCCACAATCCTCCCTGCCATTACTCAGATCTAGTTTGCAAACAAACCAGACCAAAGGATCCAACACCTGAGGTGCTAGAAACATACACTCTCTTCAGCCATTCAGAGACACTCTCTCACCATAGCAATAACTAATGGTCTAAGCATATATCCCATAACACACGGGACCATATACCCTGGAAGGGGTCAAGACACGTCGATCAGACTCTAATCCTACCAGTTCTTCCAAACACATGGGGGGGAAAGGGAGGGAATGTAAGAACAAAGGCGAGATGAATACTCTACATGGAATGTTATGGTAAGGACATAACTTCTTTATGTAAGAGTGTTCAATCTCGCCGTTTGTTCTTACACACGGGTAGCGTCCCTAGCTCCGTGACCCCGAGTGACTCATGGAAGAACATTCCTAAGCCCAGTGGAACCAAATGATGTCCTATCCTTGGAGACCTTGTCCATTCTATAATGAGTGATGAAAGTATGTGGTTTAGACCACGTGGCTGCTGCACAAATAGTGTCCAAAGGCAAGCAAGCCGCATGAGCTAAGGAAGTGGAAACGGATCTGGTAGAATGGGCCTTAGGTTTGTTTGGTAGGGATTGGTTTGATTTAGAGTATACAAATGTTATACAGTCAGCAAGCCATTTAAATAGTGTATGTTTAGTAATTGCCATGCCCTTTTTATTGTCTGCAAATGCGACGAAGAGCTGATCAGTTTTCCTGTAAGCTTTGGTCCTATCTAAATAAAATCTTAATTGCCTGTGAACATCCAACTTGTGCAACATATACTCCAGTTTGTTAGTATGGTTTTTGAAAAAGGTAGGGAGTTCTATAGACTGGTTAATATTCGTAACTGAGCATACTTTTGGAAGGAAAGATGGATTTGTACGCAAAGAGACCCTGTCTGGATGGAATATCAGGTAAGGTGGTCTGACCGATAATGCCTGCAGCTCAGACACTACGAGCTGAGGTCACGGCGACGAGAAACAGAGTCTTCCATGATAAGAACTTTAAGAGACATGACGAAGCAGGTTCAAAAGGTGGCAACATGAGTTGCGACCGCAGCAAATTCAGGCTCCATGGAAAGAAAGGTTTTCTGACAGGCGGTCTAAGATGGAAGGTTCCTTTCAAAAAGACTTTACAAAGCCTGTGAGACATAATGGGAGAACCTCCCTCACCAATATGGAAGTTTGATATGGCCGCCAACTGTACTCAGAGTGGAAGTAGAAGCTCCTTCGTGAAAAAGGATGGATAAGAATTCTAAAATTTTATGTAGAGGAGCTACCAAGGGGTCTAAGTTTTGACTGGATGCCCAATATACAAAGCGTTTCCACTTACTCGTATAGAGCTTAGTAGTAGAGGCTTTATGAGAAGTAACTAGGATGTGTTGAACTGACGGAAGGAATAGATGAGACCTGGCTAGGCAGGGAAGCGGAGCAGCCAAGCTGCTAGTTTGAGGGACTGTAGAGACGGGTGAGGAACTCCCGACGAATGTGTCAGCAGATCTGGCACTGGGTCCAGAATCCACGGTTCCTCTATTTGATGGGCTCGAAGAAAGGGGAACCATATTTGATGAGGCCAGAATGGGGCTATGAGTATTATAGTCCTTTCCAGGTTCCTAGCTTTCTGTAGAAATCTGGGAATCAATGGAGTCGGTGGGAATGCATATAGGAGACCCAGGGGCCAATCGTGTATCAGTGCGTCCCTGGGGACATCCCCCGGAGGGGGTAGAAGGGCAAAGTAGCTTCTGCATTTTGCATTCAACGGGGATGCAAACAGATCGCAGCAAGGCTGGCCCCATTTGCGGAAGATCTTTTCCGCCGTCTGTGAATTGAGGGACCACTCGTGAGGTAACAGGATGGCTCTGCTCAACCTGTCCGCAATGACGTTGGATGACCCCGGGATGTGCATTGCTATCAGAAAGCGACCCGTGGACTCTGCCCATTGCCAAATTCTCATGGCCTCTCTGCATAACAGGTAAGACCTGGTTCCCCCTTGTTTGTTTATGTACCAGACTACAGACATGTTGCCTGTCTGAACTGCTACTATTCCTAGAGGTAAGAGGGCTTGGAAGTGTTGCAACGCCAGGAACAACGCCCTCAACTCCAGAACATTTATATGTAGAGTGTACTCCATGCTGGACCATTCTCCTTGGACTGTTCTTCCCTGAAAAAGGCCCCCCCCCACCCTATCAGGGAAGCGTCCGTGGTTATTGTGGCTGTTGGACTGGGTAGAACGAATGGATGACCCACAGTGAGGTTCTGATCGCGCACCCACCATGAGAGATCCCGTCTGCAAGATTCTGTTATCCTGATCTTGTGCACTAGGGGTAGGTGTTGGAATGACCACTGCGCGAAGAGCAGCCATTGTAGAATCCTCATGTGTAACCTTCCCATAGGGACTGAAATAAGTGCGGCTGCCATCAGTCCTAACACTTTTAACACCAGTTTGGCTGGGGCTTTCTTGCTGACCAGAAGAAGAAGGACCTGCTGTTTGAGTGTTGAGGCTATTACTGGAGGGAGTTTCAGTAGTGTCGATCGTGTATTTAGATCTGCTCTGATGAAGGAAATACACTGTGAGGGCGATTTTCGAAGTTTATGGATATCCCTAAGCGGGAACAAAGGCTGATTGTATAGTCTCTGGTTTGCAATAGGCGACGCTCGGTGGTGGCGGTGAGGAGCCAGTCGTCCAGATAGGGAAACACCTGGAATCCTTGTCGTCTCAAGTGAGCCGCAACTACTGCCATGCATTTGGTGAATATGCTGGGGGCTGAGGTGAGTCCAAAGGGCAGACCTCGAAACTGAAAGTGACTGGCTCCCAGCTGGAAGCGCAGGTGATCTCTGGACGGTCTGGCCATTTTGATGTGGTAGTACGCGTCTTTGAGATCTATAGAGCACATCCAATCGGCCTTCTGTAAGAATGGAAGGATTGATTGAAGCGTGACCATCTGGAACTTTTCCTTCTTCATGAAGTTGTTGAGATGGCGGAGATCTAAGATCGGTCTCCAGTCCCCTGTCTTTTTTGGAGCTAAAAAGAACCTTGAGTAAGTTCCGAATTATCTTTGGTCCGCCGGGACTGGTTGGATGACTCTGTTTTCGAGCAGCTTTGAAATTTCTACAGCTGCTAGCTTTCGCAGACGGGGTGGTACGTCTGGAAACTTTCTTTGTAGAGGTGGTGTTGAAATGAAGGGGATTTTGTACCCTCTGGTTATAATGCTTTTTACCCAAGAATCTGAAGTAATGTGTAGCCAGGGCCAGTGGGTATAAAGCTAAGCGACCCCCGACTGCCTCCAGAGCAGGACAGCCGGGCCTCCCTTCAGGAGTGCTGGAAAGGCTTCCCAGGGACGGAATCCCTGTTGCCTTGGTTATGCGGACCCCCTCTGCCGCCGGGGCAGCGTCTTCCATTTCTACCCCCTCCTCTGCCTCTGGAGGGAGTATCACTGTGTGGTCTGGAAAGATCCCAGATTCTTACGGAACCACATTTTTCCGCCTCGTTGCCCTTTGGGGTACGGTCTAGTAGGAGTGGAAAAACAGACCCCGACAGCAAACAGGGTCTTTCCCTCTTGCTCGCACCGAGTGAGAGTCTCCTTAACCTTGGGCCAGAAAAGTGTGGCACCATCAAAAGGGGCATTGGCAAAGGAAGACTTGAAGGCTTCAGCAAAGGAGCACAGCCGCATCCATGATTGTCTTCGAAGAGCAATCGCTGAAGCTGCAGCTCTACTCGATCCCTCGGCTGCATACGAGATGAGCCTCATGGATGAGTTTACTATGGATGTGAGGGTGTTAAGTTGTGCTGTTACCTTTTCTGAAACAGCAGCATCTGTGTTACCCTGGAGGGCATCTGCCAGCTCCTTGATGAGATCCCTCTGCAAACGTGTGAAATGGGTCAGGTAGTTTAGCGAACGCATGGAAAAAGTCGCTTAACTAAAAATGCGCTTCCCATATCTGTCCATAGTCCTAGAATCCTTAGGAGAATGAACAGATGAGGAAGACTCAGACATCTCCTTTTTCGTGGCTGCCGCCACCTCCATAGCGTCGACAGGGATTCCCTTGGTGAGATAAGATTTATCTTGGGGGGCAGTGATGAACTTGTTTGGTTTCCTAGGGACTGGTTCTACTGTGTCAGGTGTCTCCCACGCCCTTCGAGCAATCAAATCCATTAATTCATCGAAGGGTGGAGTCACCCAGGAGGTAGAAGGTTGAGCCCCAAAAGCTTTCAGCAGCACCCACTCGTCCTCAGAGGGGGCTAGGGACTGCCAATCACCCCGGTTTCAAAATCTCCAGGATGTCTGCAAATGACACATCCTCCGAGGGTGATTTGTGGGACCCCTCTGCCTCATCCAAGTCGGTGTCAGACGTTAGAGATTCCTGTGGGGAATCTATGTGCCTCCTCTTGCACAACCGTTTCCTTGGGACCTCATCAGAGGGGGCTTCTGGTGAGGCCTCCAAGGAACAGAGGGAACCCTCTGGGGGTGGCTAAGGCAATTGGGCTCGACGCTTGGGATGGATCATGGGAGCAGAAACAGAAAGTGGCCCTTTTGAGGAAGGAGAAGATTCCCCTGATGATGTGGTTGTCTGTGCAGACAATACCTTCCTCATAAGGTCAAAGGCCCCCGAACCCCTGGCTGAGGGCTCCCCCGGTTCCGAAGAACACGGAAGCATCCCAGAACCAGGTGCCGTGGGCTCCGACCCCGAGGACGGAGCCGAGCCAGTACCGACAGGTCGGTACGACTCTCGGTCCCGGAACCGAGCAAAGACAGTCGGCTCCGCGACTCCCCTAACGGTTCCGAAGGAGTCGAAGTCAAAGGTGTCGATCGTGCAATGGACGGTTTCGGCACAGAGGGCTCCACTATCATCAGGTTATCTTCTCCCGGCTCCGAGATCTGGATGGGTCTCGAAGGAGGACCCGTTGGAGATATGGGGAGACCTTCTAGTTTCGACACCAACTGGGAGGAAACTGCAATTAACTTGGAAAGGGCCGTGTTTTCCATGAGTTTCTGCACGACACGATCCACATCTGTCTCAGACAAGGGTCTGGAAGAACTGGTCGAAGGAGCCGAAGATGGCACCGACCGAAGAATGGACGGTGGTGGCAGTTCAGACACCGGTTCCAAGATCTGGGGCTCAGGAAAAGATAAATGTTCGACGCTCGGCCCCGAGATCTGTGGAACCGGCGAATGAACCCGAGAAGATGAACTCTGAGCCGATGACATGGGCTCTGACATCTTCAACCCCTTCGAGGATTTAGAAGCCTGATCCGACTTGTCCAAAGCCTCTTGAAAGGCAGGCTTCAGCAATCCTCTGTCTATGAGCTTCCTGCGTCTATCTGTCATGACCCTCCTGCTAAAGGAATGGCAACTCGAGCAATCCTCTTGGAGATGGAGAGGGCCAAGACAGTAGACGCAGGAAGCATGATTGTCAGTAATGGACATTTTCTGCCCACACTGACATCTTTTAAAGCCAGATTTAGCTTTTTCTGACATAGGTACAAAACTGTACTTTATTGTTGTTATATTGTACTACCATAAATGTAGATGTCCGATAGGAATGCATCTGCAGTCTTCACAAATGGGTTGTCCTGTCGTCAGGCAGCCCTTCGGTCGGCCGGATTCCAAAGTCTGGGTCTGGCTTCGGCTGGTGTCGCACTTCACCCGACGTCATTGCGGCAGTTCTTCGGGTATAAAGGCATCAGCCAACGCCATTTTCCTCAGTGTTTCTTGCCCCAGATGCCAGGTGCCCTCTTGGATGGCTAAATTTGGATAAATGCCAAAGTTTCCAAATAGTAGAGAGCAAACACACAAAATAAGCATGTATGTACATATATACAAACAAATACACCATAATAGATCCCCCCCAAGCTAGCTGAAGGTTGGCAAATACCCTAGGAGTACCTCAGAGGGGAAGGAGGGAGGGTAATCCTGACTGCAGATGCATTCCTATCGGACATCTACATTTATGGTAGGTACAAAACTGTACTATGTCCTTCAAGGATGCATCTGCAGTCTTCACAAATGGGTAGAATACCATAGCTAAACTAGGGGAGGAGGAATGAGTAGAGATTATGGTGTAGTTAGGATCCCTTGCAAAACAGCAGTGGCAAAACCAGCTCGGGATCTAGAGTATAAAGGTAAATTAGAATATTTGGCAAATGTATGCACGGAGGTCCAAGTAGCAGCCTCTATAATGTCCTTGGTAGCCACTCCTCGTAAGAAAGCTGTGGTAGTGGCTGTAGCCCTTGTGGAGTGAGGCCTGATGTTCTCTGGAGTTTTCTTTCCATGATAGGAGTAACAAAATCTAATGCAATTTCCTATCCATTTTGAGACTGTCTGTTTTGAAATTGGTTTTCCTTCCTTCCCTGTTGCATATGCTACCAGAAGCTGGTCAGTTTTTCTATTGGTTTTTGTCCTGTCCAGGTAGTAGCGTAATTGTCTATGCACATCCAAGGTATGTAAGTAGCCTTTCTCCCCTGTTCTGTGGGTTGGGGAAGAATGTAGGAAGGTGGATAGCCTGATTTAAAGAGACTCTGGATACCACCTTAGGCATAAATGTAGGATTTGTTCTCATGGACACTCTATCTTGATGGAAGATCAGGAAGGCTTGCACTGCCATTAATGCCTGTAGTTCAGAGACCCGTTTTGCTGAAGTTATTGCCAGCAGGAATGCAGTCTTCCAGGATAAGTATTGTAATTCTGCTGTTGCTGCTGGTTCGAAAGGGGGAAGTGTCAATTTTTCTAGCACAAAGTTCAAGTCCCATGCTGGTAATGGAGGTTTCCGGGGAGGTTTCACATTTTTAATTCCTCTCAGAAACTGTCCGAGCAGAGGATGCGAAAAGACAGGAGGATCCAAGCTGTATTCTGCTGAAATAGCTGAGGCATGTATCTTGATGGAAGAGTAGGACAGGCCTGTATGGAAGAGCTCTGCCAAGTACTCCAGGATGTTGGCTATGTTCACCAGTGTCACTTCTTGCCCCTTTGCAGTACTCCAAGTGAGATATCTTTTCCATTTTGCTGCATAATTCTTTCTTGTTGAAGGTCTTCGAGCCTCCAGGATTATGTCCTTAACCCTTTGGGATAAATTTGGGTTAATTGTTGTCATGTAATGTTCCAGGCAGTTAGCTGCAGAGTTTTCAGGTTTGGATGCAGGATGTTGAAGTTGTTCTGTGTTAACAGTAATGGGATCAGGGGCAGTGTCCATATTTGTTCCCGGACATGCTCCTCAGCAATGGATACCAATGTTGTCTTGGCCAGTCTGGAGCTATCAGAATGATCCTCGGATGTTCCTCTTTGATCTTCAGAAGCACCTTGTGCATCAAAGGAAGTGGTGGGAATGCGTATGCTATCAGGTTTTCCAACTGAAAGATAGGAGTCCACCTTCCAAGCAAGTGGGTGGTACGTCCTTGTGCAGAATTTCTTTAGCTGGTGATTGAGTGGGGATGCAAACAAGTCTATTTGTGGTAATCCCCATTCTCTTGTGATGGCTTTGAAGATGTCCGGATGCAGCATCCATTCGTGGGCATCTGTGGTAGTTCTGCTTAATATGTCTACTAGAATGTTTTCCTTCCCTGGTACATAAATTGCTTGTAACTGAATGTTGTAGCTCAGAGCCATATCCCATAGGTCCAGTGCCAGCCGGCATAGAGGATATGAGTGTGTGCCTCCCTGTTTGTTGATGTACCACATAACTGTGGTGTTGTCTGTCCTTATCATCAGCTGACCTTCTTGGAGAAAAGGTTTGAAGGCCTGGATTGCCAATTTTACTGCCATCATTTCCTTTAGATTTATGTGCAGGTGCAGCTGGTCTTGAGTCCATAGGCCTTGAATGCACCTGTCCAGCATGTGTGCCCCCAACCGAGGTCTGAGGCATCTGTCGTGATGGTTTGTTTTGGTTGGCTTTTGCAGAAGGGCAATCCTGAGTTTGATTGGCAGGCCTGAGCCCACCATAGGAACTCTTTCTTCAGGCAGGGAATCATTGGAATTTTGGTTTCTAGGCTGTGCTTGTGTTGAGACCACAAATTCTTTAGGTACCATTGTAGCTTTCTCATATGCAGCCTGGCATGAGGGACCAGTATTATGCAGGATGCCATGAAGCCTAGAGCTTGCAGCACTTTTCTTGCAGTTAGATGGTTCTGCTTTGTTAATGCCAAGAAGTAGAGAGGAAGCTGCTCTTTCTTTTCTGCAGTTAGGGATGCCATTTGATTTGATGTGTCCAGTTCTGCACCCAGAAAGGTTATTCTTTGGGATGGAATCAGCCTTGACTTTTTATATTGACTGTATATCCCAGGGCTTGCAGCAGGTAAATGACTCTTTGTAGGTCTTCTGTTAGTTTTATTTTGTTGTCCGCTTGTATCAGGCAGTCGTCCAGGTAGGGATAGATTTGAATCCCCTGAAGTCTGCAATGAGCGATTACTGATGCCAGGCATTTCGTGAACACTCTGGGCGCAGTAGATAAGCCAAAGGG
>NC_056733.1:935305562-935338062 GCF_019279795.1 Protopterus annectens | reverse complement strand
TTTCCCTTTTCCTCCAGATCCCCAATAATACTCCCCATTGGCACAGCTATAGTGTCCAGATCTCAGCCTAATGGGCAAGCTAAAACCTCCAGCACCCTCTCTGCCCAACCAGTGCTTTGTGTCCCTGCCCAAGTAGCTGACACACACACACTGAGACATGAGTTATATACAAACACACAGACAATCCTAGGGAAGGCTGGCACAGATTCTCCAGCTATGCCCCTTTTCTGCCCAGTCTAAAAAGTAGTACCAGCTGCCACCACCCACTAATATCAGCTACTACAAAGGCCCTTAACAAAGGGTGTCCAATTACAGCTGTGCAATATTATTATCCAAATGGTAAGTGTGACTGAACAGCAAGGCTTATTTGGAGTGTCATTGTACAGTATCACTATATATATATATATATATATATATATATATATATATATATATATATATATATAT
This sequence comes from Protopterus annectens, assembly GCF_019279795.1. Taxonomy (NCBI): domain Eukaryota; kingdom Metazoa; phylum Chordata; order Ceratodontiformes; family Protopteridae; genus Protopterus; species Protopterus annectens. Next base: position 935,337,615 of record NC_056733.1, on the reverse strand, counting down.
ATATATGCAATGTACTCTAGAGCTTAAATTATCTCTACACAAAACAGCCACAGTTGAAAGGTTTAAAATATTTAATAATAAATAAAAACACGACAATACTTTTTAATACACAGTGCTAGTCAAGAGTTCAGACACAGGAAAATGCTTAAAATAATACAGTAGAATAGTTCTGACATCAATACAGAAAACAACTGTTTAATCTTCCTATTTCCTAGCTATTTCTAAGAGAAACACTGAAGTCTACGATCCTACTTACATACAGAACACAGGCAGATATTGGTGAGTTAGATGTTCTCAAGACAAATGTTAAATGCTCTCTGATACTCTCTTCTTATTGATAACACAGTGCTGCTTCACAATAGATCACTTAACAATTTTCTGGTTTTCCCAGGCTAACAGAAACTGAAAGGTTAACAGCCCTTTTGATCTTGCAGTTGGTCAGAAAACCAGAGCAATAAAAGAAATTATACATGTAAATTCTAGCCATTAACGCTGGTCTCAAAACAATAGGAAGAATTCCTTCACTTAGACATCTCGGCTCAGAGTTTTGACATCAAACAGTTGCACAATGCTCGACTTATCATCTTTCCTACAGCAGGGTGCACTGCTGATACATTTTGCAGTTCCACATTTAACAGTGTTTTCTTCCATTTAAGAGAACAAGCCTGTGGCTTATATTAATATTTACAAATGACAGAATTATCTACAAATTCTGTCTAGCTAGGATGGTAGCCTTCACATATCTTCACAATGCTTCCCACCATCAAATGAAGGATTGAGAAGAGAGAAGTGTTTAAGTGCTTTGTACAATATTTTTTCATTGCAAGTAGAATCTATCTTGTTTTAAAATGCATCCTGACAGCATATGCCTAACTTGGCATTTCCTAGTGCCAAAGTGGAGAAACGAAACTTGTGCCAAGTAAGGAAATGTTTAGATAAGGCGTCTGCAGATTCCCAGTAAGCAAAACAATAGAGAGGGGTTTGGTTTTAATTGGTCAATGGCCATAGACCTCGATTGCCTAGTCTGCCACATAAGTATACTCATTTCTAGAGTATTCTGTTCTAAAGAGATCTATCTACTGTGCTGAACAGTGTTCAATTAATTTATTTTACGCTTTTAACAGCATCAAGAAAAAAACATCTAAGTGTCTCCCATAAGATTTCTCTCCCCTGTAATGTGAATCAGCAATTGGAAGGTCTATGATGTGACAGCCACTGCCAGACTCAATTCCTCATGACATACTGGATAGCAAGGAGTTTCCTCCTGTTTGTTAACTTTCCATATCACAGCCGTGTTACCTGGCTAGAAAAGAGACAAGCCCCTGTGGTAGAAAGTGCTAAACGGCCAAGAATGACAGAACTGCCTTCAGTTGCAAGATGGTGATATCTATGACAAACCCCTAAGCATTTGGGTAACCATAATGGCCTGGTCCATTTACTGCCTCCCTATCCTGCAAATGAAACATCTGTAGTCACTATAAAGTCAAGGAAGTCTGGAGTAGTGACTGAATGTTGCACAGCATCAGCTGCACTGCAAGTTCAACATAACAAGCTTTTGTAATTCAAATAGGAAGGAAAAGACAACGGAGCTGTGGGGACCCAAGGGCCTGAATTGTGCAATAAAGGGCCCTCATCTGTAACAAGCTTTTGTAATTCAAACAGGAAGGAAAAGACAACTGAGCTGTGGGGACCCAAGGGCTTGAATTGTGCAATAAAGGGCCCTCATCTGTAACAAACTTTTGTAATTCAAACAGGAAGGAAAAGACAACTGAGCTGTGGGGACCCAAGGGCCTGAATTGTGCAGTAAAGGGCCCTCATCTGGACACTGGCATGACAGAATAAAAATGGGATGAGTCATGGGGCCTAAAACCTTCAAACAAATCCTTTCCTGAATAGACTGTACCCCTGAATACAAGCAGCAGGCTGAAGGAATATGATCCCATCTTGGGGCACAAAGCTTATGAAAGCAAGACTACGTTGGAAATGAATGCGACTTGACAAGGTTGGACTGTTATTCCAAAAGCGGTTTAAGTACACAGTCCTTTTATGAATTAAATCATCCTGACATGGGGTAACAAGGAGCCAGCTACCCAGGTATAGAAAAATCCTGGTTCACTACGGTTTTCGTTGAGCTGTAACTACTGACACGCACTTGGTGAGCACCCTGGAGGTTGAATGAAAGTCCAAAGAGTACCTCTCTTGAATTGGGAATGACTGCTCCTGTGTCTATTCTGTTGTGGAGGCAGTCAACTTGGAGGTCCAAGGAGCACTTCCAGTTTCCTGCAGATAAGCAAGGAAGAAAGACTGGATTAGGACCATTTGAAAGGTTTCTTTAAGGATCAAAACATTTAGGCCACAGAAAACTATGATGAGATCGTATATTTGGCACCAAAAACAATCTGGAATAAAATCTATTTTTTGCTCAGTAAAATTCTTGCATGGCTGTTTCAAGACCTCCATCTTTATGCCTTTTGTTTGAAAGGCTGGGATGTTTAATAAAGAAAGAGATGGAATGCAGAGAGAGGTGAGGAAATGCTTCTGTATAACGTCGGAGCATTATCTTCCTTACTCCTAATCCTTCGAAATTCTTTTCCAAGTAATAAAATGAAGGGCAATTTGACCCCTAACTGCCCCAAGAGTAGGAAAGTCTCAAGCAACCTCTAAGGACTGCTGCAATCCACTTTGGTGCTAATTCTGTCCTCCTGGTAAGCAACAAGAACCCTCATCTTTGGGTCGATAACCCCTGGAAACCATTCTCAGGGATTCTGTGTTTGCAACACCCTCCCTACTGCTGCAGACTATAACAAAACCCATATCGTATGCTGACAGTGAAATGCTGCACCTACAACAGTGCCGGGCAGCCTTGCACCTTAGATTTCTAAGGTGCTGGAAAAGTCATGTCCAAGGAGCAGCCCTTTAATACAGGAATCCAGTGTCACCTTGGTATACTCAATGAACTGGGTAAATCTCAGCTAGGGGTACCAGCACACCAAAATGTTGGATCTTTCCACTGCACTGTATTTTACATACAGAATCTGCTACAAAACACCAAAGTGTAACTCCTTTACAGCAAACTGCTGGTTAAGTCAAACTCACAGAGGTGCACAGTCCAAGTGGCATCTGACAAAAAGAGGTGTTTTTTTTTTTTTTTTTAATGGGGGCTTCACCTCTTTACCCTTTTTTACATTATAAGCTAACACCATTATCACATGACCTCAAAAAGATAAAACATCCGGTAATTCTTAAATTCTTACTTAATATATTTACTAACGCAATTCACAGAAGTTTGTTAATAGTCCATATTAGGATACCTCCCACCCATGCTGTTGAAAGAAAAACACTCACATTGTTAGAATACCTAAAACCTACTTTAAAAAAAACACTCACATTGTTATAATACCTAAAACCTACTTTAAAAAAAAAAACACTCACACTGTTACAATACCTAAAACTTACTTAAAAAAAAAAAAACACTCACATTGTTATAATACTTGCAACCTACTTTAAAAAAAACACTCACATTGTTATAATGCTTAAAACTTACTTTAAAAACACCTACACTGTTAGAATATTTTAAGATCATTATATCTAGCCAACTAAGAAAGAACATAACTAGCAGTGTTACCTACAGAGCTATTTTACAGATTTTCAAAACTGCAAAATTAACAGAAAAATCTGTACCAATCCTTGGCAGAAATATCACCACTCGAAAAGGAATGAACCATTTCCGATATGAAAGAATAAGATGGATTATCGTAAAAAGGAAAATGGTCAGAAATATGTATACATGTAAAATAAGACGACAGAAAAATAAAGTACAGCACCCATATCTCATGATGGCAATGAATCTTTCAGGAAGACATCTGCTTAAAAAATTTAATTGTCTTTACTCACCAATAAGAGATTCTAAGACATAGCTACCACCAAGAAAATCTAAAGGTATTGCTGCTCAGTGCTAGAAGCCTAAACAAAAAACTCCACTCCCTAGAAGCTCCCTTCACCCTAGAGAGAACACTGATGTCTGTCCAGTCGATGAGATGTGGTTTAAAGCCGTGGAGAGCACACCAACAGTGCAATGTTATAATGTCTTCCATGTGTTTAGACCAGCTACTTCACAGGCAGGGTCTAAAGGTGGAGGGGTCTCTGTTTACATCAAAAATAAATATACTTCAAGGCTGGTCAAACTGGACAATGCACTTGAGCATGTTTAAAATCACCATAGGCAAAATCCATTACGACTTCCTTGCAAGCTATAGGCCCCCCTCTATGACCCAGGAAACCCATACCATGAATTTACTGTTATTACAAACACTAACCATCTAACCCAATATTCACGGGTGACTTTAATTACCTTGTTTTTATTTATTTATTTAACATTTGTTGACCGGGAAAGTCCGACTAGGTTCCACAGATCCTGTTTTCAGCGGAGGCCTGGGGAGAAATGCTCCAGAAGCATGTCTTTAGAATGTGGGAGGAAACAGGAGTACCCGGAGGAAACCCACGCGAACGTAGGGAGAACATGCAAACTCCACACAGAAGGCATCCCAGCCGAGAATCGAACCGGAGAACCTCTTGCTGTGAGGAGACAGCATTAACCGCTGCACCACTGCACTGCCCATTATTAACTGAGAATACTATACGACACCAAACGCACAGGCACAGAGATTCCTGGATTTTGCAAACACAAACTCCCTGGACCAGATATTCAATACACCAACAAGTGGTGCAACCATACTGGATCTGGTCCTCACTAATATGGGAGACTGCTGCACACCCCCTACTGTAATGTCTTCCCTGGTAAGGTAAGATGGCAAAATGGTCTCCTTTGAAGTAAAAATAAAACCTGGACCCCCCAGCTAAGCCTTGAATATTCAGGAACTACGCTATGGCTACACATTTCCAAATGCTCATCTTAAATAACCATATCAATTATTATCCCTCATTCAATTAATTAATTCACATCTTAAAGAAACATTACTTTTACAACCCTTAAAATCAGCAGAAAAGTTTTATCTGTAAAGACGTAATGTATTGATGATGTTAAATGCAAACTACACAATTCACTAGATTTATTGTGAACACTTTGAATACAGTAAAAAACTTTAAATAAGAAACATTTTTTTGCAAAAAAAAAAAAAAAAAAAAAAATCTGTAAAAAGTCTTATAATAACACATTTTAATCTAAAACGTACATCTGTACTTTTAATTAATAACTTTTGTTGAGTGTGTTATAAATAACTTAAAAGAAGTGGAATGAGCATTTGGAAATGTAACAGGACAACAGTGCTTAATTTTCTGTTAAACATTTTTGCTTGGTTTTATTTTCGAAGTCCTCCATTTGTGTGTAGCACATTTTTACTGCCTTGCCACCAGTACCTTGGTTATTAGTTTCTTTTTGGTGGTATTTCCTTTTTCCAGTTTAAATACCAAGAAATGCCTAATAGTATCCTTTGGAAAGTCATCCACCCTGGGTAACTATCATATTGACAACACACCCCTTAGAGTTGACCCAGTAGTCAGGGACTTAGGGACACACATGCATGGTAATCTAGCCTTTGACCATCACATGTCTACATTGGTGAGGAAATCATTCTATCTTGCGCAACTTATAAACAAAGGTATGGCATCTAAGTCCAAGGAAGTTATTGTTCCACTGTATTCGGCATTCATCAGATCTATCATTGAGTAAAATGTCCCCTTTGGTATGTACCTAAACAGGCATATCCAACAACTGGAACGTCCACAGAGGTTCCTCACTAAAAGAATACAGTAAGTTAAATGCCCTATGCAGACCACCTCAAGGCCCTATCCCTGTATTCGGTCAACTACAGGCTTTTGAGGGGAGATCTATGCCTGGCATACAGGGCATTGCCAGATCCCACTCTGATGGACCTCCCGCGTAACCACAAAACAACACCAGAATTACCCATTCTAAAGATTTAAACCTTGCCTGTGCTATAAACGGGACCCACTGGAGAGACAGGTATGTATCCCAGAGACTACCGTGTCTATGGAACAGGCTCCCCATCCATGTTCATGGGTGTGTACTAGGCTAACGGCCCTGGAGCCTTTACAGGCCTAGCCCATAGAAGTGCCTTGGCACTGCCACCCGACATTAGTTCCCAGTGCGTCCATCAAGTAGAACCACTGGAATGATCCCTGGGGTGAACTTTCTATTACCCATCCACTCATCAAGATTTCTCTTGAAGAGGGATAGCAAGGTGCTCTGCTTGACATGTATGGGAAGTCTATTCCAGAGCACAGGCAGTCTCTGGGTTATGAACCTGTCCCTCCAGCATGTTTTGTTGATTGTGGTAATGAGGATGAAGCCTATGTAGAGTGTGGTGAGGAGGGGTTGGGATTTCTTTAGATGTAGCATATCTAACAGAGCTGGGTCAGACATGGCTTTGTAAGTCAAGCAGAGATCGCCTCTACGTAGGCAATATGATTCAGAGAATAGCTGGAGTCTTTTGAGTCTGTCCGTGTAGGATGTAAAGCAGAGTTCCTCCCTAACCCATTTCAAGTGCAACTTGGACACTTGGATGAGGAACAGGAAATTCATCCCTGGTTTGGCACCTATGTCTCTAATGGACACAGGCAATCTAAATGATTTATCTCCTAGGCTCATGCTTGTAAATCTTTCATCTCCCAAACCCATGCTTACACTTATCAAGGGCATCAGAACTTGTCAGAGATTTGCAATGCATGGCTAGGCTTAAAAAGGCCCTTGTGGTCGTTAGCCTAGTAAAAATGCCTATGAACCTATATGAGATGATCTGCAAAAAACAGATTTTATTTCTAGAGGGCCCATCCTATAGCTTGTGTCATCCACTAAGCTCTGTGGAATATTTTCTGCTGAATCACTCTATTATAAAAGTAATTAAATAATTATAACTCCTCTATAACCATTGACAATTATCAATATTTGAAGAAAAATACAAATCATCATACCGATTCATTATGGCCTTATTTACAAGACACTATCATTGAAGTCTACCAGTTTTTTTTCAAGAGTCTAAAGATACTGCTGAAACCTTAGCAGTGTTTTATTTTTTTATTTATTTTTTTAACTTTCTTCCTGCCATACTAGAGACTAGGGTTACATTATAGAACACTATAAAGCTAAGCTTTTTTTTCTTTACTTCCCGAGTTGTGAAAATCAAAAAAGGGGATTGTACTGGGTCCCTATTCTTGGATGAGCAGTTTAAAAGCCAATGGTAACAGAGCATTTAAAGGGAACGGATTTCAACAGAAGTACGTGCAGGGAAACTGGCAATATTTTTTGTAACAGCCTGTACAGAAGAGAGGAATGACAATCCTTAAACCGATCTTGCACTAAACATTTATTTACAGATGAGAGGAAGGATTAGCACACAGTACTGATTAAGTTAAACCAATACATCTCTGAAGATATGTTCCAGTGAAAATAATTTAATCAGTAACTGACTAAACACTGAACCTTCAGTGTTCATTTAAATTACAGCCCCATCTCCTGGAGACAAAGTCACTGTCTCCCAAGAAATATTTCATGAGCGAAAAACAATCCAAATTTCCAACTTTTCTGACTTCAAGAGTCTGAGGAACCACGCTAGAATGCTATATATGAAAAATCCAAAAAGGATAAATATTTACTGTAAACAAAGCAATCCTACCTGCAAAAGAAAGATTAATATGACACCACTTAGATGAAATATACTACATTTGTTTAAGTGTCATCTCTATTCTTAGGACTGAATATAAATATATATAAGCATACATATGGTCAAACACGTCAGCATCCAACCCAAGAGGTTAAAATCCAGGACCACTACATGCTTTAAAGATGGGGACTTTATTTAGTAAAAAAAAAAATCCAAAATAAGCCAATTAATTTTAAGGGGCCAATTCTGAATCCACTGATAGTATGCAACTTTTTTTGCTTCTTGAAATAAATTAGTTAGTGAAGAATCTCAACTGCTGACATTAAACCATCTGCACAAGCCAACATTTTAACTTAGTTTCATTAATATCAATTGAATTCACCAATTAACCCTTTTAAAGGAAGTTCAAAATAGGATTAATGGGCAACGAAAATAAAACCGGGGAGGAAAGAGATCCTGAAGCACACCCATTAATGGGCAATGAAAATAAAACTGGGGAGGGAAGAGACCCTGAAGCATGCCCATTAATGGGCAACGAAAATAAAACTGGGGAGGGAAGAGACCCTGAAGCACGCCCATTAATGGGCAACAAAAATAAAACTGGGGAGGGAAGAGACCCTGAAGCACGCCCATTAATGGGCAATAAAATAAAAAGTACAGTTTTGTACCTACCATAAATGTAGATGTTCGAAGATCCACATTGCTGCAGTCCTTACATATGGGTAGTCCGCTGTCCTCGGTCGGCCCGAATACCAAAGTATTAGGCTGACGTCGGTCAAGGCGCTTAAAAATGACATCAGGACGTCAGGGTACAAAAGCGCATGACCGACGTCATTTCCTCAGTCTTTTCTTGCCCCAGATGTCAGAAGGCCCTAACAAGACAGGCCAAAGCCAAAAACCAGCAAAAACCCAACCAACCACCCGTGCACTAACCCTATTTACAATATGTACAACACAAACCACACCACCACCTTCAACAACAGAGGGGAAGGAGGGAGGGTAAATTGGACTGCAGCAATGTGGATCTTCGAACATCTACATTTATGGTAGGTACAAAACTGTACTATGTTCTTCATCTCACATTGCTGCAGTCCTTACATATGGGTAGAATCCCAAAGCAGAGGTAAGGGAGGATGGCAAAACTATAAAGCATTAGGAGCTGCCAACATGCCTTGTAAAATTGCAGTTGCAAATCCAGCCCTAGATTTAGAGTAAAGTGGAAGGTGGTAATGCTTAGAGAAAGTATGCACTGAACTCCAAGTAGCTGCTTCCAAAATATCTTTAGTAGCCACCCCCCTTAAGAAAGCTGTAGAAGTGGCAGTAGCCCTAGTGGAATGAGGCCTAATCCCAGCTGGAATCTCCTTACCATGATGGGAATAACAGAAAGCAATACAAAACCAATCCACTTAGAAATAGTTTGTTTTGAAACAGGTTTGCCCTGAGAACCCAAAGCAAAAGAAACAAACAACTGCTGAGACTGCCTGAACCCTTTAGTTCTGCTCAAATAATATCGCAACTGTCTGTGAATATCCAAAGTGTGCAAAATCTTTTCCCCTTTATTTTGGGGGTTTGCATAAAAAGTAGGCAAATGAATAGTTTGGTTTAAAGCCACACTAGAAACCACTTTAGGCATAAAAGAAGGGTTAGTACGCAAAGACACCCTATCCTTGTGGAAAATTAAGAAAGGCTCAACTGCCATAAGGGCCTGTAATTCAGAAACCCTTCTCGCAGAGGTAATGGCCAACAAAAGCAGTCTTCCAAGATAAATATTTCAACTCTGCCGATGCTGCAGGCTCAAAAGGTTGTAGAGTGAGTTTCTCCAACACAAAATTGAGATCCCAAGCAGGAGTAGGAGCTCTACGTGGGGGTCTTATATTCTTTGTCCCTCTAAGGAATTGCTTAAACAAAGGCTGAGAAAATAATGGTGGGTCACAGTCATAGTGAGCAGAGATTGCTGCAGCATGAACCTTTATAGAGGAGAAGGACAAACCTTTGTCCAATAACTCAGTAAGGTATTGAAGTGCCACACTTAAATTAGGTTTAGAAACATCAAAGTCCTTTGCTGTACTCCAAAATAAAAATCTCCTCCATTTATCCGCGTAAACTTTCCTTGTACTAGGCCTTCTGGCCTCCAAAATAACATTCAAAACTTGTTGTGGAAGCTGAGACCTTCCAGAGTTTAAACCAGAATATGCCAGGCTGTCAGATGTAGAGAATGAAGTTTGACATTGAGTAAATGACCGTTCTCCTGAGACAGCAGGTGAGGAATCGAAGGCAAAGGCCATGGAGGCTCCTGTACCAGACTTCTCAGTAATGGGTACCAGTGCTGTCGAGGCCAATCTGGAGCTATTAAAATCATGTTTGGCTTGTCCTGTCTGACCTTCAGCAGTACCTTTGGGAGGAGAGGCAGAGGTGGAAAGGCATACACGTGAAGATTGCTCCAATTGAAAGAGAGAGCATCCACTTTCCAAGCTGAAGGATGAAACCTTTTTGTGCAAAACTTTGGCAACTGGTAATTTAGTGAAGAAGCGAACAGATCTATGTCTGGAGTTCCCCATAACACTGTCAACCTCTGGAATACATGAGGATCCAATTTCCACTCGTGGGGATCCATAATTTGTCTGCTCAACACATCTGCTAAGGAGTTCTGTGCTCCTGGCAGAAACCTTGCCTGAAGATTTAGCTGTAAACTGAGAGCAGTCTCCCACAAAATCATTGCTTGTCTGCATAAGAATGCGTTCCCCCTTGCTTGTTGATGTACCACATGACAGTTGTGTTGTCTGTTTGAATCAACACCTGCCCTGGAAGAAGTAAATCCTTGAAAGCTATCAATGCAAATTGGACTGCTAACATCTCCTTCAAGTTGATATGTAGATGTTGAAGTCTGGCAGGCCACGTGTCTTGTATCCATTTTCCATTTAGATGAGCTCCCCAAGCTTTGTCTGAGGCATCTGTCGTTAAAATCTGACTCGCCTCTGGCCGGGTCACAGAGAGTCCCTTGTTTAGGTGACATTCCTGAGCCCACCACAAAAATTCCTTTTGAATGCAAGGTATTATTTGAATGACAGTGTCCAAATCTTGGCAGTGCTGTGTCCATACATTCTTGAGATACCATTGTAGCTTCCTCATATGCAGTTTGGCATTGGGAAGTACCAGAATACAAGATGCCATGAACCCCAAGGCTTGAAGGACTGTCCTTGCAGTCAGCCTGGACTGATGAGACAACTGGTGGAAGTAAAGAGAAAGATTCTTTAGTTTGTCCAGGGTCAAAAAGGCCATCTGGGATGCTGTATTCAGTCTCACACCCAGAAAGCACATGTCCTGAGAGGGTACTAGACTGGACTTTATTTCGTTCACAGAATACCCCAGGCATCTTAACACTGCCATCACATACTGTAAATGATGAAGAAGTTCGCCCTTTTCTTGGGCCAGTATCAGGCAATCGTCCAAATAAGGATAGATCTGTATTCCTCTTAGCCTGAAGAAAGCTACCACTGGAGCCAGAACCTTCGTGAACACTCTGGGCGCAGTAGATAAGCCAAAGGGCAATGCAGAGAACTGATAATGTGAAGTCCCAGCCCGAAAACGCAGATACTTCCTGCAACTGGGCCTGATAGGAACATGAAGGTAAGCCTCTTTGAGATCTAGAGTCACCATCCAGTGGTCTTTGCCCAGCAGAGGTAAAAGCTGTTGCAACGTTAACATTTTGAACTTGGGAATGTCCAGATATGTGTTGAGGATGGATAAATCCAAAATTGGTCTCCACGTGTTTCCTTTCTTTGGTACTAGAAACAGGCGAGAATAAAATCCTAGGCCCACTTCTGGCAGAGGAACTGTTTGTATGGCCCCTATTTGAAGTAGTAAGGAAATTTGTTTGCGAGCCTCTAGTCTTTGCTGAAGAGGAACGTCCGGCATGCCTTTGAAAGGAGGCAAGGTATGGAAATAAAACTTGTAACCCTGGTGTATGATATCCAATACCCATTTGTCTTGGGTAATCAACATCCAATTTTCCTTGAAGAGAGCTAACCTTCCTCCCAAAGGTGCTGCCAGGCAAGAAGGATCTGGCAGCTGAAAAAGTAGGTCATTGGGCCTGTTTACGAAAGGACTGGCCCCTGCCCTCACCCGAAGATTGTGCAGGTGAACTCCCTGTTCTAGGCCTGAAAGAACTCTGAGCTCTACCCCTACCACGTCTAGATCTACCCCTAGACTGAGAATCATAAGAAGGATACGTCCACCCCTTAGCAGGCCAATTCCTACTAAACTTCGGAGGCTGAACTTGCAAAAAATCCTTAACAGCCTGCATAGACTTAGCCTTGTCTTCCATTTTCTTCAAGACTGATTCCACAGGTGAACCAAACAACACATCAGACTGCAATGGAGCATCCAAAATCCTTGTCTTAACATGGTCAGATAAATTCTGATCCTTTAACCAGGCGTGCCTGCGAAGAACTGAGCCAGTGGCAGCCACCCTAGACGCGGCCTGCACAGCATCAAAACCACACTGTAATGAATGCTTACCCACTTGTTCAGAGACATGCACCAAATCTTGCAACTCTTTACACTCAATACCTTCCGCCAGAGCATCCACCTTAGACTTCAATTGAGAAAGAAGAAAGTTTTGATATTTCAACATATGAAACTGGCAATTCAAAGCCCTCATAGCTAAGGTAGAAGATGTATAGACCTTCTTTCCCCATCTATCCAAAGCTCTGGCTTCTTTATCTAGAGGAACCGGATTTTTACAACAGAGGCCTTGACACCCTTAGGTCCCTGACTAATAGTTTCTGGGTCCGCCCTAGGACTCTTATAAAGATATTTATGAGCCTCCGGCACCCTGTAATACCTATCCGGTTTAACAGGAGCAGGAGGCAGAGAATCAGGATTAAGAGAAGCCTCTGCAAACACATCTTCCACAACATCCAGAACAGGGGGTATAGCCAAGGGCCTATGCTGGGGTAACAGCAAAAACTCCCTAAGCCTTTTCCTAGAATCAAAGAAGTCCTGACCTTCCCACTTAAAATGTTCCCTCATAGAATGAAGTGTCTCTGAAAAAGAAAAATCCTCTGGAGGAGAAGCAGAAGGAGTGGAATCATCTGCATCAGAATAAGGAGAATACTCCTGCAAGTCTTCAGCTGAAGACTCTGAAATATCCGAAGCCTGCTCAAAACTTCCCAACTCTGGCTCCACCCTAGGCCTCTTATCAGGAGGGGGCATAGAACCTCTAATCAGAGTAATTAAATCTTCTGCCATTTTAAGCATGTGCTTCTTAGGCACAGACCCTGCTGAACTAGGAGTGACACCAACAGAAGCTGAAACTGGCCTGCCTCTGGGAGAAGCCTTGGAAACAGAAGGAGAAGGCCTAACCACCCTAGGAAGGGAGGGGAGTACAGTAACTTGGGAAGCCCCTTCAGCCTGACCTGCCTCCTGAGAGACCACCTCCTGCAAAATCAAAGTCTCCCCCTGAGACTCCAGAGAAGTCTCCGTCGGAACCACCGGTTCCACTGAAGCCTCTAAAGAACCGGCGTCCGGAACGGACGACTCACCTTGCCTGGGTTTAACTGTTTTGTCTTTGCGCTTCTTCAGAGAAGCAGGCGCCGGAGAATCCGACGGCATATTATAATTGCACCGCTTCCCAAAGACCAGCCTAGCACAATCCAACCTTCGCTTAATAGTGCGTTTATTGAACCTAGCACAAAAGCGACACCCAACAACGTCGTGCTCAGGCCCCAAACAAGGAATACACAAAGAATGATAATCCCTATGCGGTATCTGTTTCCCACAAGAAATACAGTTATTCACTTTTTCTGACATCCGTAAAACACTGAGGCAAGAAAAACTAAAATAATCCCCAACGGGTACTTAGCCAACTTGGATTCGGTCTGAAACTCCGAATTCGAAAAATTTCAGAACGCCAAACGGCACTTGCAACGCTGCTTCTGCATCGGACCATGCGGCAAAAAAGACTGAGGAAATGACGTCGGTCATGCGCTTTTGTACCCTGACGTCCTGATGTCAGTTTTAAGCACCTTGACCGACGTCAGCCTAATACTTTGGTATTCGGGCCGACCGAGGACAGCGGACTACCCATATGTAAGGACTGCAGCAATGTGAGATGAAGAACATCTGGGGTGGGAAGAGACCCTGAAGCACACCCATTAATGGGCAATGAAAATAAAACTGGGGAGGGAAGAGACCCTGAAGCACACCCATTAATGGGCAACGAAAATAAAACTGGGGAGGGAAGAGAACCTGAAGCACGCCCATTAATGGGCAATGAAAATAAAACTGGGGAGGAAAGAGACCCTGAAGCACGCCCATTAATTGTACCTACTTTTGAATCCCATCTACTGATATGTAAAGATATATGTCTATAAATATACACACACACACACTAAAGCAAGCTTACATTAACGTTTGGACAAAAAAAGCATGTGTTTTACATAATCTCTTTTGACTGTATCATTTGGTTTGTACATATCTGAAGAGCAAATGTCAGATTTTGTCTTTTTTTTATTTTGTTTTTACAAAACAAGGGTTTCTAGTAAACATTTTCCCTGGGATGAAACAAAACTGGTTTAGATGAATAATCTTAGAAATAGAAGAAACAAATTTATCAATATTTATTTTATTTAATTTTATAGTGAGAATTATAAAAGGGCAACTGGACTGTAATTAACTTGAAAGGTTCCATCGTTCAGCTTCCTTATGAGACAATTATGACCTCTGAAAAATAAAGATCTGTTTCTGAAGAATGATTTGCAAGAAATTCAAGTAATTACATATTTATTTCCCCATATTTATTGCAAGTATGGGGGAAGAATATGAATGAATTCTCTATAAAACACCATGGGGAGTGAATCAGTGTCAGGGGCCATTTGGTTTACATCGTAAAGGTAAAATGGTACCCATTATGTTTTGAGCTGAAGCTCTATATTGAGGAAGAATGTGTGGTAGCATATTCTTGTATGAAACTTGAAATTTCTCATGGGGAAGTATAAACTACACTAATCCCTACATGACATAATGAACTGGATTGTCCACTGAATTCATGAGCATGCCTTCTGAACTAAATGTTACTTGTAGAAAAGCTAAACTAGTTTCATCAGACAGAACATTATGAAAAAAAAAACCCATGTTACTCCCAATAGGGAATAAAATGTCTCCTACAATTGCATTCTCATTCTTAAGCCAATATGTCCAAAGTTACTCCCAATAGGGGGAATAAAATGTCTCCTACAATTGCATTTTCATACTGAAGCCAATATGTCCAAAGTTACTCCCAATAGGGAATAAAATGTCTCCTACAATTGCATTCTCATACTTAAGCCAATATGTCCAAAGCCAATCAACCCCCATTTTCTACATGGCATTGGAGTATTGTGCCAACGGCTACCATCTCTCATGATTCAGTGCCACATTCCTACCTTCTTTGACAGTAATGTCTTAATAGCCTCAGATCTTCTCTCAAAGCATGCATCATTCTTTTTGATGGACACCCTGGCTTCCTCTTGCATTCTTTCCATCTGTTCTAAAATCTTCTTCACAAGATCGTCTTCTGCTTTCCTGCTCATGTTTCCAAACTACCATAAAGCTGTTCCTTTATTCCATTGTCTGCAATTGCAGCAACTTGGGGTTCAGTTCTTTCTCTGACACACAGTGGGCATCCTAACACCCATCTCAGGCACATCATCTCCATTACCTGTAGCTTCAACTGCTCTGCCTTTCACTGTCCAGGTTTCTATACCATATAGTAGTACATGTCTTCTCTCCAGGTTTCTGTACTGTACAGCAGTACATGTCATCACTGTCCAGGTTTCTGTACCATACAGTAGTACATTTCTTCACTGTCCAGGTTTCTGTACCATACAGTAGTACATGTCTTCACTGTCCAGGTTTTTGTACCATACAGTAGTACATGTCTTCACTGTCCAGGTTTCTGTACCATACAGTAGTACATGTCTTCACTGTCCAGGTTTCTGTACCATACAGTAGTACATGTCTTCACTGTCCAGGTTTCTGTACCATACAGTAGTACATGTCTTCACTGTCCAGGTTTCTGTACCATACAGTAGTACAAGTCTTCACTGTCCAGGTTTCTGTACCATACAGTAGTACATGTCTTCACTCTCCATGTTTCTGTATCATACAGTAGTACATGTCTTCACTCTCCATGTTTCTGTATCATACAGCAGTACATGTCTTCACTCTCCAGGTTTCTGTACCGTACAGCAGTACATTTCTTCACTCTCCAGGTTTCTGTACCGTACAGCAGTACATGCCTTCACTGTGCAGGTTTCTGTACCGTACAGCAGTACATGCCTTCACTGTGCAGGTTTCTGTACCATGCAGTAGTACATGCCTTCACTGTCCAGGTTTCTGTACCACACAGTAGTACATGCCTTCACTGTCCAGGTTTCTGTACCACGCAGGAGTACATGCCTTCACTGTCCAGGTTTCTGTACCACGCAGGAGTACATGCCTCACTGTCCAGGTTTCTGTACCACGCAGTAGTACATGCCTTCACTGTCCAGGTTTCTGTACCACGCAGTAGTACATGCCTTCAGTGTGCAGGTTTCTGTACCACGCAGTAGTACATGCCTTCACTGTCCAGGTTTCTGTACCACACAGTAGTACATGCCTTCAGTGTTCAGGTTTCTGTACCATACAGTAGCACATGTCTTCAGTGTGCAGGTTTCTGTACCATACAGTAGCACATGCCTTCAGTGTGCAGGTTTCTTTACCATACAGTAGTACATGCCTTCAGTGAGCAGGTTTCTGTACCATACAGTAGTACATGTCTTCACTGTGCAGGTTTCTGTACCATACAGTAGTACATTTCTTCACTGCGCAGGTTTCTGTACCATACAGTAGTACATGCCTTCACTGTCCAGGTTTCTGTACCATACAGTAGTACATGCCTTCACTGTCCAGGTTTCTGTACCATACAGTAGTACATGCCTTCACTGTCCAGGTTTCTGTACCATACAGTAGTACATGTAAAAAACAGAGAAACTAACGGTCTTAACTTCGTTGAGATCAGTCACAACAATTTAAAAAAATGATGAAGCCCAGGTAGTCTTCCAAAGCAACAAGCCTTTATTCGTGACAAGTGATCGTCAGTAACAACAAATCAGAAATATTTTAACAATGTTAAACATACCCGCTTTTATATACTTAGAAGTAGGTGTGACTAAGAAGTTTTAAGACCACAAGTTTCTCTGTTTTTTTTTTTATTTTTTCCTCAACACTCGTGGTGGTGAAGTTGGAACTAGTCAGATTCCTGTGCTTGTTCATTTGTTTTTATTTTTTTTATACAGCAGTGCATGTCTCGCCACTGTTTTGCACACCTCCCTCTTCACCTTCATTGGAATTTTTCTGTCATACAATACACGTGACACACTGTGCCAGATGACTGTATCCAGTCTGATTCTAGCTTTAACCTCCTCATTCAGGACTTGCGTTCTCCTCAACCACCCCTCCCATGTACTTTAACCTATTAACTTGTTCAACCATTTTTCCTTCTATTTCAGTTCACAGCTTCTTCGGATTTCCCCCATTTGCTGTCTTTTCAAGCGTCTTAACTGTACTCCGCTTCATCATATGTGCCTTCTGTTTTGCATTCCATTTTCCTATCCTTTACTGAAGGTCTCGCTCACAATCTGCCTGCAATGCCACATAATCTGCATACAGCAGCTTTGCTGATCTGTCCCCTCCTATCGGTTTGATACTGTAGTCCATCACCAGTATGGACAGCAGTGAGCTCACAGCTGAACCCTGGTGCACACCCACTCTGACCGGGAACTCCTCTGCGAGTCCAAACACTGTTCATACTTGAGCCATTGGGATCTTGTGCACAGCCTGCATTAATTTTATCAATGTTTTTAGGACTTTGAACTGCCACAGGACTGCCCAAATCAGCTTTCTTGGTACCTTGTTATATGCTTTCTCTAACTGCAGGACTGCCCAGTTGGACTCTCTCCTCATCTCTAGCTTCTTCTCATGTATCTGTCTTACTGCAAACATCAGGTCGGTTGTGCTGCATCCTGATCTGAATCCAAAATTCTAATTTCCCATCTTACTTTCTACTAGTCTGCATATTCAAATTTCAAACACCTTCTCCAGAAATTTCATGTAATGCGACAGGAATCTGATACTTCTATAATACTCACAGTTGTAAATGTCTCCTTTGCTCTTGTACACTAGCACCAGTATGTTTATCCTCCAGTCATCTGGGATACTCCTTTCTCTCCATACTGCTATGGATTACCCCCAGGAACCATTCCTCCCCTATCTTACCCAATACCTTGATCATATCTCTCTTGACCTCATCTGAGCCTGCCGCTTTCCCTGACTTCATTTTCCTTAATGCTGTTCTTACTTCTTCTAGGGTGGGCTCCTCTTTGTCTTCTTTCTTTCATTGTTCACAGTGTCTGAGGCAGTGCAGGGTCTGTGAGGTTTTCTTCTTACAGGAGGAAGATGGTTTGGCATAACAGTCAAGGTCTTCACAGTGTAGGTGCAAAGTCCACGGTTTGATTCTGACGACAGGTATTGGCTATGCTTAAAATGGCCCTTCATGGCAGTTAGCCTAGTGTTCACCTACAAAGCTGGAAGAAGTACTCCTTCCATCTGCCTCTGATGTCCTGTGGACCGGCCAGCTGGTTGCTGCTGGCCTTCCTTATATAGGGTGTCTAATGACTATCTTCTTCATTTTTTATTTATTTTATTTTTATTTTACATTTGTTGACCGGGCTAGTCTAGCTGGAGATATTTCCATTTTCAGTAGAGGCCCGGGGAGAAAAGCTCCACAGAGAATACAATAAAGGAAAACATACTTGTGTTTTAAAGAAAGTTTGAAGAGACAAAAACTAACAACTCTACAGTTACTTATTATTACTAAGTGAGTTAATTACGGACTCACACAGTCCACAAAGTAAAACAAAAAATACCTATACAAACATAAAATACTAAGTATGATAAAGATATTAAATGAAATAATTACTACCACACACAGTTAAGGTCCAAAGACATTATATAAAGTTAAAAATACTTTGTAAGATATTGATACAGGTAGGAAGTAAGAGAAAAGAGAGCTAAGAATAAGGGAAATTAGAAGTGAGTAGTTATAGAAAGGAGAGCAAGTAAGTAGGTAAGAAGTAGGAGATAGTTTTGAAGTAGAGTATAAGTAGTGGAAAGTTAATCAGGTTTACTACAGGTGCACAGCCAGTGATTTTGGAAGTGCAGTTTAATGTTTTGTTTGAAAAGAGGTAATGATGTAATCTTTGTTATGTTGCTAGAAAGTAAATTCCATTTTGTACCTACTGAATTGGTAAAAAGGGAGTCACCAGCAGTGTTATTTGATTTTATAGAACTAGCCAATAGTTTACTAGAGGAGCGGAGAGTGTTAAGATTATTATAGGGGATTATGAGTTGAGAGAGTATAGGGGTGTTCATTGGTTGGTACAGAATTTTATGGGCAATAGTGAGTTGTTGGATTGCAAGATAGTTTTGAAATTCTGGCCAGCCTAGTGGTTTCAGGTTGAGACAGTGATGTGTTCTGTAGGGGTTCCCTGTAGCGAAGCGAGCAATGGTATTGTAGCAGGTAGCCAATTTAGTAAGGTTGTTTTTCTTAAGGTTGATGAAAATGGGAGAAGCATAGAGAAGAGTGGAAAGCAGATGGGAGTGAGCAATCCTAGTTCTAGAGGAAGGTGTAAGAAATGGTCTAATACGATATAAGGATCCTATTTTCCTATTGACAAGTTTTATGGAGTTGTTAATGTGTTGGTTGAAAGAGAGATTATTATCAATTGTAATACCTAACAGTTTAGTGGTAGAGTCAGGAGAGATGATAGTGGCATTGTTAGAGGAGATGGTGAAGTTTAAAGGGGGGGTCCTGGATGTGGGGGTGAAGAGGAGGAGTTTAGTTTTTTTAGCATTTAGTAAGAGGAATCGACTAGAGAACCATGTTTCGACGGTATTAAAGACTTTTGAGTATGAGATCTAAGTTCTGAGGTGGATGATGCAGAGCAGATGAGTGTAGAATCATCAGCATATTGAATGCAAGTAGCTTGAGGGATTATATTTTGGAGATCATTAATGAAGAGGGAAAAGAGAAGTGGGCCGAGAATAGAGCCTTGAGGAACTCCGATAGAAACAGGCAAAAGAGAGGAGATGTGGTTATTCCAGAGAACAGCTTGTTTTCTGTTAGTGAGATAAGAAGTAAACCATCTAATGGCAGGGATATCAAAAGATAGGGATTCAAGAGTATTGATTAATAAAGAGTGGATAACCATATCGAATGCTTTGGAGAGGTCAATGAAGATGGCAGAAGAGAGTAGGTTGTTGTTACGGTTCCGGTTAATAGTGTCTACAAAGGAAAGGAGGGCAGTAGTAGTACTATGATATGGTCTGAAGCCATGTTGACAGTTGGCTATAATGTTGTGGAGAGAGAGGTGTTGTACAAGCTGATGGTGTATACATTTCTCCATTATTTTGGCCAGCGGAGAAAGGAGAGCAATAGGTCTATAGTTAGAGTAGTCAATGGAGTTTCCACCTTTATGGAGTGGGATAATGTGAGAGACCTTCCATAAATCAGGGATGATACCTTCTTTGATTGTCCTATTTATGAGAATAGAAATAGGATATGATAGCCTTGGCAGCTTTTTGTAGAAAGAGTGAAGGTAACTTGTCAGCAGAGGGGGTACAAGGTTTTAGTTTGAGAAGGAGTCTGTGTATGTAAGATGTAGCGATAGGATGTAGAGAGAATTTAAAGGCAGAGTTTATAAGGTTACATGTTGGGTGTGAGTTATTAGCGTTCAATTGATTAGCAAGAGCTTGTATAGTTTCAGTGAAAAAAGAGTTGAAAGCATCAGCAGTTTGTTGAGGGGTATCAGGATCAGCATTAAGTGGGGAAGGTGTTTTAGAACTTCCTGGGGAGAGGAGCCTATTGACTGAAGACCAGAAAAGGTTTGAGTTATTAAGGTGAGTTTGTTGTAGATTGAAGTAGAATTTCTTTTTATCAGCTATTATTGCCTTTTTGGTTAGATTTCTAAGCTGGCGGAAGTGTAGAAGATCAGGGTTATTTCTGTGTGATCTCCATGCGGCCCAGACTTTATTTCTAGTGAGAATAAGTTTTTTGGTATCATGGGAGAGCCAGGGGGCAGCATTAGATTTAATTCTAATGCTACGTTCAGGAGCATGTAAGTCAAGAATGGATAAAAAAGTAGAGTTAAAGTATATTACTGCATTTTCAAGAGGGAGTGTTTTTAAGGGGTTCCAATTACATGCACTAAGTTCAGACTGAAACAGTTCTGGATTGAAGTGTTTGATGGTGCGTATGTTTCTTATAATGCAGGGGTTTACACAATCAGCCTTTTCCCTTGTAATGAATGTTAAGGAGTGATCGCTAACATCATCTGGCAAAGTTCCTACTTTGTAACTATCTTTGACTTTATTTATAAGAATCCAGTCTAAAATGCTTTCTATTACTATGTTTGTTGAGCCTAGTAGTTGAAGTAATGGTTTGGATAAAACCATGGAGGTTGATATGAGAAGAAGGATTATCAGCAGTAATGCTATTCCAGTCTATGTTCAGGTCACCTAGGATGATAGTTTCTTGGGGATATGTGGCAGATATCCAGCTAAGGTAATTTTCGAGGATTGGTATGTTATTACCAGGTGGTAGGTATATACATATAATATAAAGGGATTGTTTGGAATTTAATTGGAGTTTTGAAATGATTGCTTCTACCTTGCAATCTTGAGTTGGAGAGGCAGGAAGGGTAGTAATATTTAGATGATTTTTATAAAGAATTGCAACTCCACCACCTTTACGGTTGGGACGGTCAAGTCTTACCATATTGTAGCCTTGGGGAGTAATCTCAGTGTCTTTAGTGGAGGGCTTTAGCCAGGTCTCAGAGATGCAGAGAATGTCAAATGAGTGTATATGAAGGAGGGAATGCACATAGGGTATTTTGTTGTTTATGCTTTGGGTATTAAGATGTCCTATTAGGAAGGTATTATTGAGTTTGGGTATGGACATTAGGGGGGAGAGGAGAAAGTTGGACCAGGGTTGGGTGGATATCTCCAGCTTGAAGGTTAAGATTGATAGGTTTCATAGTGGGTTTACATTTTAGACAGGTTAGAAATTTAGTTTTGTTATCAGAAGGCAAGACATATTTGAGATGTGACAGTCGGTGGAATCTAGGTAGTTGATAGTTAGGGGTAGAAGAAGTACATGGGTATGAATTTAGAGGATTGAGCAATGTTGTAGTGTGTTTATGTGGATTGAAAGGGTGGACATACAATGGTTTCTCATAGAGGGATAGGAGGTAAATTGAGCATAGGGTGGAAACTAGTAGGGTAGAGAGTACAATCTGGGTTGGCAGGTATGGAGCCATAGAAGAAGTAGGAGTGTTTGTGAAAGGTAAGAGAAGTATGAGAGGATGAAGTAAAATGGTGTATTTTATTGTAGAGTAGAAGTATTGAACAATGTAGGAAATAAAAGAGAAGATAGGTGTAAAACAGAGACAGGAGTACAATAAAAGAGGCAAGTCTTAGTGTAAAAGGAGTATAATAAGGAGGTGTAAGTGGAAGAAATAAAGGGTAGAAATAGATAGAATAAGTGTGAGTGTATGGCTGGGAAAGGGTAAGGGTGGGTGTGGTAGGAAGTTAGAGTGGGAAGGAGGAGGATTGGAAGATTAGAGTAGGGGGTGTGTCCAGGGAGCTTTAAGTGTAGGACCCCTGGGGGTGGGTGGAAATTGGGGGTAGGGAGGGGAGCGGAGTGAGCCCGCAGGGCGAACGGAGTGGGTAGAAACAGGTAGTCAGATGGCTTGACAAGAAACAATCAGCAGAGCTAGATACTGAGGATAAGATTGGTAGTGAGGAGTAGGTAAGAGCAGAGATAAGCAAGGAGTCTGAGATGGAGAAGGTGGTTACAGACAGTAGTAATAAGGGTAAGGAGAGAGTATAAGGTAAGGTCTGGGAGGTCCAAAAGTTAGTTAAGGAAACAAGAGAGCAGAAGGTAAAACAAGAGGTGAAAGCTGGTAAAGGGTGCCACCTAGTGGCCGGGTCCGCTATTGCAGGTGAGTTAGAGGGGGAGTAAGCTAGTTATAGAACTGGGAGGGGGTGACTGCAAGAAATAGGAGTTGTAGTGAAGGTTAGGAGGCAGGTGATAGTAGTGCAAGAGGGGGGGTAGAGACTGCTGGCTGTCCTGGCCTAATGCCTAAGTTATATCCCTTAAAGGGTTTGGTACAAAGGTATACAATAGTTTACAATGTTCTTAGCAGGTTATGGAGACCAGTGACATACTTTCTTATTTTTCTTGAAACAGGATGCAGGGAAATTAAGCTGTTAGATGCCACTGAAGTGATTCTGATAGGATTCTTTCCACAGGCAAGTTGGTTTCAAGAGACTAGTGCAGGTAATAGCACAGGAGGAATATGGAACTGAGAGGAGGGAGAAGAGACAAAGTGGTGTAGGGGAGGAAAAAAAAAAAGAGTTAGCAATTGTCAAGGTAGGACTGGTACCACTTCACAGTAGAAAACAAACACAGACATAGATAGCAAGCAAATACATATTCCCTTAGAAGTAGCAGCAGTAGATATTACATTTAAACCAGCTGTACAGCACATTAATACTAAAACAGGACACTGTTTCCAGGCTCAGTAGGACTATCATCTACATGTAGGATATCAGCTATAAAGCATACCCTATTTATTAATAGCAATCTTAAAATCAGCAGTTATAAAACAAGCAATAATATAGCTAGGCTTTGTTGATAGGTTCAGCAAATCATTTGTCATATTTGATACATAATCTATAATAAGAAGATTACTACAGTAAAATACAATACAGTAGATAAAGTCCGGGATAGGACAGTGCCAGACTATAGAGGTATAGGATGCAGCAATAAAGTAAGCACAACACCATGAGGAGTCTCTGCTAGGTTGCCTGGTCCCTTAAAAGCTAAAAGAAGCACTAAAGTTATAATGCGAGTATGCCAGCAGTAGCGGTTCAGCTCTAGGAACCAATCCAACTATTCAGAGCAATTATGAGACCAGCTGTATATAAAAATAATCTTTCTTGTCTTTGCCTTGCAAGCAGACAGAGAAAACTCTGAATCACTTTCCAGAGTGCTTCTGATGCAGTGTTCTTTGCTACTGCAACGGCGCTCTTAGCCTCTTACCCAAACAGTATTCCTTCTCAGACAGGTCCATCCATTACCCAAACAGTATTCCTTCTCAGACAGGTCCATCCATTACCCAAACAGTAATCCTTCTCAGACAGGTCCATCCATTCACGCTCTTGCAATTTCAACAAGTTATCCACCAGACAGCATCTCAAGAGTTACCATTCTCTGAATGGCACATCTCCCTATAATAAAGGCCATAAAGCTGCCTACCCTAGACAATGCAGTAACTCAGGTCCCATTCTTACCATTTAATGAGCCTTCAAACAACTCTGCCACCACAGCTTACATTTCATATACCATACTATACCTCTTTTGAGCTATACAATGTGGCTCAAACAATTCAATGTCCACAAACTAATGCCAAATATGTCCCTTACTGTGGGTGACCCACAGGACTCTAAGTTGCAACAGACTTGCAGAAGACTACAGAAATGGTAACATCTGAGGAAATTATGCCCAAGTCTCCTGGAAACTGGAAAAAAAAAACACAAGTCGGCCTTCTTAGTACAGATGCTGCTGTCTCTGGATTTTACCCAAGCTATTTTTAGTTGAATCTTTTATAAATGTCAAGTAAAGTGGGAACCACCAATAAAGGTTGGGAGGGGTAAAATGGCAGCCTGCTGAAGACTCCACTGGGAAGACAAAACTGGTTGGGTTGGTATCCCGGTGCTACATCATTTATAAAAATCTTCAAATCATGGGCTTTTAGAAAGGGGGGTATTTGGCCCCCTTCTCTTTATCAAAATCCTCTGTTGGAGAGTATAACTTACCTGATCTTGGCCACTGTCTTTCTTCCATCATTTTACAGATGGTTCAGTGTCAAGGGACTCAAAAACCCTCTTCTCTAATGGGTTCTAGTAAAAGAGTTCTACCAAACGGAGGGAATATTTCCAGAAAGGGTCTTTAATATGGGTGAAAGGTACTAAACGGGGAAGACAATTAGACCATCATATTATAATTGGTATTAGAGCTACAGCTGCCTGAAATAACAGTGCTAAAACCACTGGCATTCAGGAAACAGTATACTGGGACCTTAAGACTTAGTGCCAGAAACTCTGAACCATGGCACTAGCAGGCAGGATGCCAGGATCACCGACTGAATGCCAACACCAAAACTACATGATCACCGACTCTGAATGCCAACACCAAAACTACTGCCACTGGCATATTGCAACTAAGCACTAGCATTGCCAATATTCTCTGAGATGGTGTTAGAACTACTGACATAAGGGGAAACTATGTCACAGAGGCTGACACTGGAAAAGATACTGCTGGAGCTAGTGGAGACGTCACTGTATTGGTAACAGGGACATTAGTGCAAGAGAAAAGTAGACCCCGATACCCTTATGGAACAGAAAAACACTAATTTGAGTGTTTCTTGCTCAGCCAAGGATACATTAGATTGCACGTTGTGTATCCTTAGTGACTTCCTTAATTCATTTTCTAAAACCAACTCAAAATTCTTTAATTGTGGGTGTAGGGGTGGGTTGAACATACTCTTACGAACTAATTTATCCTATCCAAATTAGTGAGTAAAAACAAAAATTTAAGGGTTATGAAACCCGACAAAGGTGGGGTGGTGGTGCTTATGGATCACATTATATAGGAGGGTAAAATGCAGGAGATTTTAAGTGATTCTATGAAATATACAAGGGTATCTATTAATGAAATAAATGTGGCATACAAAAAAATACACTATTGAATGATTTATTAATGGATGGACTAATAGATTTAGAGACACAAATTTTTACATGTTGAAAAACCAAAGGTTCCTTCTATTTTTGGCATACCTAAGGTGCACAAGGACATTGATGATCCACCTTTGAGACCAATAGTTTCTGCAGAAGGTTCTACAACAGCCCCTCTTGCAAAATATATAGATTTTAAGGTAAAGAAAGTGCTTATGAATAACACTTATATACTTCAGGATTCCTGGGACCTTCTTAGAAAGTTGGTCAAAACATTATTTTCTGAAGATTTGGTTTTTGCTACTTTAGATGTGGTTGATTTATTTACTAGTATTCCCCACGACATAGGCCTTGAATGGTTCGAAAAAATGCTAGTAGGATTTTCAGGAATTACCCATAACGAGTTTAGAACAGTATTGGTTTTAATGGAGGTGGTATTATAAAACAATTTTATTTTCTTTGAAGGAGAATATTTTAAACAATGTAAGGGGGTTGCTATGGGGGCACATTGTGCTCCTACTTATGCCAATATTATTATGTCATATTGGGAAAATACATATTTATTAACTTCGGTTTTTAGCAGATTTTGGACTTTTTATGGTAGGTTTTTAGACGATTTATGTTTTTTATGGAATGGTAACAAAGATGATTTTAATTTATTTATTGAATTTTTAAATGGTACGACTGATTTTTTAAAATTTACACATAAATATGATACCCAAATGTTAAATTACTTGGATGTTAATATTACCAAGACCAAGGAAGGTTTTAAGTCCAAAATTTACAGAAGAGAGACTTTTTCAAACTCATATTTACACTTCACCAGTTCACATCCACCCCACCAAAAGAGAAGTGTAATGAAAGGTCAACTAGTTCGTCTTAGTAGAATGACCTCTGATGACACTACTTATAATACTGAATGTGGAATTTTGAAAAGTTTATTTTTGAATAGGGGCTACCCGAATGAACTTTTTGACCAAATATGCAGTGAGGTTACTAGTGAAAGAAGAGGCAAGTTTGCACCTATTTTAGGTAAGAGTGGAACCTGTGTTAGACAAGAGTCCAATAATGAAAATAGTGGGGTAGATTATGAATCCGGCATTACTACAACCTATGATGGGCAGTCAGGATTAGTTAAAAGAATTATTAATAGAGAATGGAATAATTTTTCTAGACTGACTTGCACTGCATTTTTGATAAAGAACTAAAATTTATTTATAGGAGGGGTACTAATATTAAGAACATTTTAGAGAGAGGGACAAATGAAAGAATGAAAATGTTACTAGGACGAAAGTAGGGTTATTTAAATGTGGAAGGTGTAGTTATTGTACACACCTCACTGTTGGACAATCACTATATTTACCAAGTAGACAAAGGAAATTAACTTTAGGAACATTTGTTAATTGTAACACTAAGGGTATTATATATTTAACTACCTGTATAAAATGTGATTCATTTTACATAGGGAAAAGTGAAAGAATGCTAAAGCAAAGAATCTATGAGCATCTGTATGACATTAGGACTAAAAAAGAAAATAATGCATTGTATAAACACACTAGTGTATGTAAATCAGCAACATTTAGATTTTTTTTTAGAAAGTGTGTCAGTGGACCCTAGAGGTGGGAATTGGGAAACAGTAGAATATAGAGAATTATTCTGGCAAATTGTATTAGAAGCCAATAGAACACCAGGTCTTAATGACGTGATTTCACTTATGCCAGTTTTAAAATTGAGGTCTGCCAAATTATAGTATTGTTTTACCATTCTGGGTATATTTTAAATGTACATTATATATGTTTTTTAGTACAATGTGTCATGATTTTAGAAATGGTTCATTAATTATTTATACATATTTATATATATATTATACATATTTATGCAGTTATTTACATTTATATTCATTTCATTGGGTATGATTTTCACCGTGGTGTTAGTAAATATTACATATTTATATATATATATATATATATATATATATATATATATATATATATATATATATATATCTGTGTTTTAATTGTTTGATTAGATCAGTTTTGTCATTGGCCATTTGTAATTAGTTTAACATATTTAAGGTGAGTTCACCAGAGTGATATTATCTGATGAAGTCAAGGACGAAAACGTGTTGTGAATTTTCAGCGTTATTCTTGTGATTAAACTGCTCGTGTCACAGTTCCTGGATTTTGGGTGCTTTCTTTTTGGTTATTAGTGAACATTTGGCACCTGCCTTTCTTTCTGGTTATGCATTTGAAATATACCAAGACCTAGTATTAGCCATGAAAACCATTCCTCATTTTCACCACTCTGCATAGATTAAGTATCATGAAACTATACTCCTAGGTGATGTAAATATAAACTGGACTTCTATTCAATGACCTACATCACCTCAGAATTTAAACCTATACAACTTCACCCAAATAATTACCTCTCCTACCAGATTCAATAAAGACAATAACTTCGGTATTACTCTGGACTGGATATTAGTTTCTCCCCCCAACTCCACTTCTGACAACGGCACCGTACCAGACTCCCTCGGCGATCATCTTCCTGCCTTTGTTTGTCGCTCACTATCCATCCCTCCATCTTCACCACAACTATATCACAACTCGTACCCTAAAAAAAAGTCAACCCTCAAGCTTTCTCTGACTCACTAAAACATATGAATTGGAACCCTGTAAAAGCCTTCCCTTTTGACAACGCTACTTCATACTTCAATACTACATTCAATAACCTACTAGATAGCTTTGCCCCCCCACCCACACCCCAGAACTAAAAGAATCAAAACAAAATCCACCCCTTGGCTAACTAAAGCAACTACTATAGTCATGAATCTGAGAGACAAATCTTGGAAGCCTTACCAAAAATCTAAATCACCTAACACCTTTACCGAATATAAGCAACTTCGTATAAAGTGAAAAAACAAATTGATTCAAACCAAAAGTCCTACTACACCAAGCTTCAAAACAATCATAGAGCCAACCCCAAAAAACTTTGGAACAGTATATCTGCTCTCCTCCCCCCTGGCAAAAAGACAATCCCTGCCCTGACCCTAACTCTCCCCATCACATCTCAGCTACCCAACTCCTCCTTTATTAATTTAATAGCCAAGCTCACCACATCATTCTCCAATAACACTTCTACTCCACCCTCAACCCACACCTTCAACTCTAGTTCCACTGACATCAACACTACTCACCCCCCCCCTTTACCATACAACATCTCTCTAGACACCATAAAAAAAACTTCTACTAAAAATTCTAATAAAACCATGCTCTAATGCCCCAGACAACCTTCCATCTAACTTTCTCAAGCAAGCTGCCGATGGCATAGCTCTTCCCATCACCATACCCATCAACTGTTGAGTCCAAGAATCCCAGGTACCCCTCCTCTGGAAGAAAGTGGTCATCATTCCCCTCCACAAAGGAGGCAACAATATTGAAATCTCCAACTTTCGTCCTATAGCCATCTTGTACCCTATTTCAAAAGTCCTTGAAAAATGCACACACTTGCAACTCCTTCCCTACCTCCTCAGCAATCAACTTTTCCCCCTACTCAACATGGATTTAGACCTGAACATAGTACTACCACTGCCCTTCTGTCCTTCCTTGACATCATTAACCGTGCCCAAGACTCTGGCAACATTGTATCTACCCTTCTCCTAGACTTATCAAATGTCTTCAATACCGTTTCCCACAACCATCTTTTGTCTAAACTCTCTCTCTCCTCAATCCGCTCCCTATTAACTGGTTTTCCAGTTACCTTTTTAATAGACAACAAGTCAAGTGGAACAATAATACACTTCCTTCGTTCACACCCCAACAGGAGTTCCACAAGGCTCAATACTCGCTCCCTTAATTTTTAACATCTTCATTAATAAGTTTCATCAGTGCATCCCTAATACCAAACATGCCCAATACACGGATGATTCCTCCATAATTTGCTATGCTCAATCCCTCCCCAAACTCATGCAACTAGCACAAGATGCCTTCTCTTTTTCTGAGTCTTGGATGCTGAATAATCACCTTGCTCTCAATGAATCCAAAACCAAAATCATGATCTTTATCCCATCTAAAAACACTTCTATCGATAAAAAGTTCTTCTCCATAGTCAGTCACACCAAAAGCTCAGAGTGTTGTGACGTCACAGCCGTTCTCACTCCATCTTCCAAACATATACTGTTTCCTACCTCATCCCCTCTCTGTTGTATGGAGCTCCTCTCCTTACCAACCTTCAACCTCCCTAAAGTTAAAACTGTCATCCTACTACAATAAAATCTCTAAGTTTGCTACTGAGACCAAATCCTCCTCCCACCACTGTGATGCACTCTGCTCCTTGAACTGGCTGAAGTCGCACACTATCTCTCATGTTCAACTGTTAACTGCTCACAAACTCATTTTCAAACCCTCTAACTGCCCTTCCCTCTCCTCCATACTCATCTTGCACGTTCCTGAGAGATTACTCAGGACCAGTAGCCAGAACCTCCTCAGAGTGATCAAACCCTTATGTGCACCAGGGCAATTTCTGCTGTCTTTCTCCCTTGCTCGTCTACGGAATTCACTCCTCCCCCACCCCCCACATTCAAATCACCCAAAACCACTCCACCTTCCAGACCATGCTCCACTCCCACCTCTTTTCTCACTGGGAATGCTCATGGTCTCACCCCACCTGACTTCCTTTATTTCATTTCTGCTCCCCATCCCTTTTTTTCCTTTCTCATAACTCAACCTATTCACCTCTCACTGCTCTACTCCCCTCCTCTAATTCTTCTTACCTCTCACCTCATGAAACTCTACTCCCCTCCTCTAATTCTTCTTACCTCTCACCTCATGAAACTCTACTCCCCCCCCCTCTAATTCTTCTTACCTCTCACCTCATGAAACTCTACTCCCCTCCTCTAATTCTTCTTACCTCTCACCTCATGAAACTCTACTCCCCTCCTCGAATTCTTCTTACCTCTCACCTCATGAAACTCTACTCCCTCCCTCGACCTCTTCTTACCTCTCACCTCATGAAACTCTACTCCCCTCTAATTCTTCTTACCTCTCACCTCATGAAACTCTACTCCCCTCCTCGAATTCTTCTTACCTCTCACCTCATGAAACTCTACTCCCCTCCTCTAATTCTTCTTACCTCTCACCTCATGAAACTCTACTCCCCTCTAATTCTTCTTACCTCTCACCTCATGAAACTCTACTCCCCTCCTCTAATACTTCTTACCTCTCACCTCATGAAACTCTACTCCCTCCTCTAATTCTTCTTACCTCTCACCTCATGAAACTCTACTCCCCCCTCCTCTAATTCTTCTTACCTCTCACCTCATGAAACTCTACTCCCCCCTCCTCTAATTCTTCTTACCTCTCACCTCATGAAACTCTACTCCCCTCTAATTCTTCTTACCTCTCACCTCATGAAACTCTACTCCCCTCTAATTCTTCTTACCTCTCACCTCATGAAACTCAACTCCCCTCCTCTAATTCTTCTTACCTCTCACCTCATGAAACTCTAATCCCCTCCTCGAATTCTTCTTACCTCTCACCTCATGAAACTGTGAGTGTATATATGCCTGCACTCCAAATTATACATATGTACTCCAAAATACTTGTGTTTTAATTTCATTCAATGCTGTTACAACACCTTACTCAAATGTTATCATTCTGTCTTCTATGTTACTGTGTTTTAGTAGTTTTTGAAAATTGTATTGTAAATGTTAACTTTGTTAATATTATCTTTGTAATATTTGTATACGGAGCTTTTCTCCCCGGGCTTCCATTAAAAATGGGCTCATTTTCAGCCCAATGGACTTTCCCGGTTAAACTGCAAATAAATAAATGTCATCAATAACTGAATCAACAAGGATTTAATGTCATTGTCAAAACTCTGGATTCATGAAGATCTCTCCGGAATTCTTTAGACTGCGACACAAATTAACCTACTTGTATGATCGATATAACATTTTATCCTTCAAAAACTTTGGTATGTTTGTGCTCCATTTTTCATCCAAACATTATTTGCATACTGGTTGTTTAATTAAAAACAGCTCAGCCATTTTACTGTGCCAATACTGCAAACCACTTTAACTTACTGTTAGCCTCCACTACAAAGCTATGCTATTTTGTGTTTTTCCCCCCAAAACAATTGCTTTACTCATGCTGCTATGTCATATTATGGAATGTTCTTCTGATTAATTGGTTGTCGTTCCTGTTTTTTTTGGTAGTTTTTGTTAACTTTGCGCTGGTTCAAAAATTTTTCTACAACATGATTACAAAAAATATGTTTTTAAACGACAATACTGCATCAGTGAAGCAAACTCGCAGTGGTGGTGCTGCGGTAGCGCTGTCGCCTCACAGTAAGATGCCGTCCGGTTCAATTCTCAGCTAGAGCATCTTCTGCATGGAGACAAGCGTGAATGGGCGTACCTTAGTTGAAGGTTGTGCATCAAGGGCAGGTAACTCGGCATGTAAAAATCAACTACCAATCATTAGCGGACCGGAGTTCCGCTGTGGCGACCCCTAACCGGGAAAAGCCGAAAGACAGAA
>NC_056733.1:935217568-935305062 GCF_019279795.1 Protopterus annectens | reverse complement strand
TTACATCTCCTTCTACTGTAACTGTTAGTAACAGAGTCTCATCTACCTGACATCACCGCTTTATCTCATCTCCTTCTACTGTAACTGTTAGTAATAGAGTCTCATCTACCTGACATCACCACTTTATCTCATCTCCTTCTACTGTAACTGTTAGTAATAGAGTCTCATCTACCTGACATCACCACTTTATCTCATCTCCTTCTACTGTAACTGTTAGTAACAGAGTCTCATCTACCTGACATCACCACTTTATCTCATCTCCTTCTACTGTAACTGTTAGTAACAGAGTCTCATCTACCTGACATCACCACTTTATCTCATCTCCTTCTACTGTAACTGTTAGTAACAGAGTCTCATCTACCTGACATCACCACTTTATCTCATCTCCTTCTACTGTAACTGTTAGTAACAGAGTCTCATCTACCTGACATCACCGCTTTATCTCATCTCCTTCTACTGTAACTGTTAGTAATAGAGTCTCATCTACCTGACATCACCACTTTATCTCATCTCCTTCTACTGTAACTGTTAGTAATAGAGTCTCATCTACCTGACATCACCACTTTATCTCATCTCCTTCTACTGTAACTGTTAGTAACAGAGTCTCATCTACCTGACATCACCACTTTATCTCATCTCCTTCTACTGTAACTGTTAGTAATAGAGTCTCATCTACCTGACATCACCACTTTATCTCATCTCCTTCTACTGTAACTGTTAGTAATAGAGTCTCATCTACCTGACATCACCGCTTTATCTCATCTCCTTCTACTGTAACTGTTAGTAATAGAGTCTCATCTACCTGACATCACCACTTTATCTCATCTCCTTCTACTGTAACTGTTAGTAATAGAGTCTCATCTACCTGACATCACCACTTTATCTCATCTCCTTCTACTGTAACTGTTAGTAACAGAGTCTCATCTACCTGACATCACCACTTTATCTCATCTCCTTCTACTGTAACTGTTAGTAACAGAGTCTCATCTACCTGACATCACCACTTTATCTCATCTCCTTCTACTGTAACTGTTAGTAATAGAGTCTCATCTACCTGACATCACCACTTTATCTCATCTCCTTCTACTGTAACTGTTAGTAATAGAGTCTCATCTACCTGACATCACCACTTTATCTCATCTCCTTCTACTGTAACTGTTAGTAACAGAGTCTCATCTACCTGACATCACCGCTTTATCTCATCTCCTTCTACTGTAACTGTTAGTAATAGAGTCTCATCTACCTGACATCACCACTTTATCTCATCTCCTTCTACTGTAACTGTTAGTAATAGAGTCTCATCTACCTGACATCACCACTTTATCTCATCTCCTTCTACTGTAACTGTTAGTAATAGAGTCTCATCTACCTGACATCACCACTTTATCTCATCTCCTTCTACTGTAACTGTTAGTAATAGAGTCTCATCTACCTGACATCACCACTTTATCTCATCTCCTTCTACTGTAACTGTTAGTAATAGAGTCTCATCTACCTGACATCACCGCTTTATCTCATCTCCTTCTACTGTAACTGTTAGTAATAGAGTCTCATCTACCTGACATCACCACTTTATCTCATCTCCTTCTACTGTAACTGTTAGTAACAGAGTCTCATCTACCTGACATCACCACTTTATCTCATCTCCTTCTACTGTAACTGTTAGTAATAGAGTCTCATCTACCTGACATCACCACTTTATCTCATCTCCTTCTACTGTAACTGTTAGTAATAGAGTCTCATCTACCTGACATCACCACTTTATCTCATCTCCTTCTACTGTAACTGTTAGTAACAGAGTCTCATCTACCTGACATCACCACTTTATCTCATCTCCTTCTACTGTAACTGTTAGTAACAGAGTCTCATCTACCTGACATCACCACTTTATCTCATCTCCTTCTACTGTAACTGTTAGTAATAGAGTCTCATCTACCTGACATCACCACTTTATCTCATCTCCTTCTACTGTAACTGTTAGTAATAGAGTCTCATCTACCTGACATCACCACTTTATCTCATCTCCTTCTACTGTAACTGTTAGTAATAGAGTCTCATCTACCTGACATCACCACTTTATCTCATCTCCTTCTACTGTAACTGTTAGTAATAGAGTCTCATCTACCTGACATCACCACTTTATCTCATCTCCTTCTACTGTAACTGTTAGTAATAGAGTCTCATCTACCTGACATCACCACTTTATCTCATCTCCTTCTACTGTAACTGTTAGTAACAGAGTCTCATCTACCTGACATCACCACTTTATCTCATCTCCTTCTACTGTAACTGTTAGTAATAGAGTCTCATCTACCTGACATCACCACTTTATCTCATCTCCTTCTACTGTAACTGTTAGTAACAGAGTCTCATCTACCTGACATCACCACTTTATCTCATCTCCTTCTACTGTAACTGTTAGTAATAGAGTCTCATCTACCTCATCTCCTGACATCACCACTTTATCTCATCTCCTTCTACTGTAACTGTTAGTAATAGAGTCTCATCTACCTGACATCACCACTTTATCTCATCTCCTTCTACTGTAACTGTTAGTAATAGAGTCTCATCTACCTGACATCACCACTTTATCTCATCTCCTTCTACTGTAACTGTTAGTAATAGAGTCTCATCTACCTGACATCACCACTTTATCTCATCTCCTTCTACTGTAACTGTTAGTAACAGAGTCTCATCTACCTGACATCACCACTTTATCTCATCTCCTTCTACTGTAACTGTTAGTAATAGAGTCTCATCTACCTGACATCACCACTTTATCTCATCTCCTTCTACTGTAACTGTTAGTAATAGAGTCTCATCTACCTGACATCACCACTTTATCTCATCTCCTTCTACTGTAACTGTTAGTAATAGAGTCTCATCTACCTGACATCACCACTTTATCTCATCTCCTTCTACTGTAACTGTTAGTAACAGAGTCTCATCTACCTGACATCACCACTTTATCTCATCTCCTTCTACTGTAACTGTTAGTAATAGTCTCATCTACCTGACATCACCACTTTATCTCATCTCCTTCTACTGTAACTGTTAGTAATAGAGTCTCATCTACCTGACATCACCACTTTATCTCATCTCCTTCTACTGTAACTGTTAGTAATAGAGTCTCATCTACCTGACATCACCACTTTATCTCATCTCCTTCTACTGTAACTGTTAGTAATAGAGTCTCATCTACCTGTAACCTTGACATGTTTAGTTCTACCATAAACATTTCCATTTGTAATTTTTCTTGATTTACACATTTCCTTCTCTGCTTTTTAAAGATTTTCATAAAAGTTCTCAGATATTTCTAATCCCTCTACAGGATGGTTATTTTCTTTTGTTGTTGGTTCTCTAAACTTGGCAACAACACTTTCTGCTTTCTGTTGTCTGAGCTGTTGTGCTAAAACTTTTGTGCTTTGGAGTTATCAAAACACAGTTGCTTAAAAGCAATCTTTCTAAACTCATGCATATTATGAAGGTACTCCCTTATTGTCTTTTTAGCACTCTGCAATTCTGCCTCTTCTTGAAAGTGGTAAAGAGGTACTCTGCTTGACGTGGAGAGGGAGTCTATTCCACAGATGGGGGAGTCTCTGGGACACAAATCTGTCCCGCCAACAAGTCCTGTTGATGTCACAGACCAGGTTGTGGTCACGCGTGTGGGTTACTTGAGTAGAGCTTGACTTGCAGATATGCAGCAGTCCCATCAAGGCAGGGTCCAAGATAGCCTTGTATGCCAGACAGAGGTCATCTCTGAGGAGTCTGTATGAAACTGAGTAGAAAGATAGGGTTTTTAGCCTATCTGTGTAGGGTAGATTTTTTGAGGTTCTGGATTCTCCTGGTGAGGAACTTCTGTGGTCTCTGCAGCTGCTTCATGTGCTTTGCGAGATACATGCTGAATGGGGTGTTGTACTCAATAATGGGCCTTATAAGGGAAAAATACAGGGATGTTATGACCTCCTTGTCACTGGATGAGATACCCTTACTTATGAGGTGGACTATGTAGAAAGCTTTCCATACAATGGAAACAACATGGTGGTCAAAAGTCAGGTTGCTATCAATCTGGGTGCCCAAATCCCTCACGACTGATTGCATGCTTAGGACCTTATTATCAATGTGATAATTTGTGGGAAAGTCACTCTCCCCAAAGGGGATGATGATGCATTTTTTTGTATCCAACTTGAGGCCATGTTTCTGGCACCAGTCATTTGTTTGGGTAAGTCCCACTTGGAGGATGTCCACATCACTAGGGGAATTGATGACACCACCCAGCTTACAGTCTTCTGCAAACTTAGTCAGCCATAGCCCACTGGTTTTGGCCTGCACCTTAGAAAATTATATCTCAAATAACAGATGCCCCAAGACCAAACCCTGGGGTATGCCACTCCATACTGGTCTACTGCTTGAGGTGGTTTCTCCTATTTTGACTAGGTGGGTTCTGTCAGTTAGCCAGTTAGCTAACCATCTGGTAACATACGGATTGATGCCAGTTGAGAGAGTTTATCTATTATGCCTGAGTGGCGAATAGTGTCAAAGGCTTTGGCCAGGTCAAGGTAGGCGGTGGGCACTGTCTTCCCCTCATCCATGGCTTTGGTGACTGTCTCAAAAAAGTTGACAAAATTTAACACACATGACCCTCCCTTGATAAAGCCAAACTGTGTGGGATTGAGTGTTTGGAGGTTGCCTCCTTGTTAATGAGATCCATGATAATCCATTCCATGACCTTGCAGATCAGGCTAGTTAGGCTGATGGTTCTATAATTTCCTGGATTGGTGGATGCTCCACCTTTGTGTAAAGGGATGACAGTGGCTGTCCTCCACTCATCTGGGACAAAGCCAGTACTCAGGCTTTGGTTGAATAGGGCACCTAATGGTGCTGCAGGTTCCTGCCTGAGTTCATGTAGGATGCAGCCTGGGATGTTATCAGGTCCCATGGAGGCTGTATTTTTTGCCTTTGAGAGAGCAGTGATGACCTGTTCCCTTGATATAAAAGGAAGGGGGAAGGTACTGGGAATGTCCTGATTTACTGATGGAGGGGCAGAGGGTTGAAATATTTGATGAATCTGAGAGCCAGCAAGTTTGCTATATCTATGGCATTTGTATATGTGGTGTCCTTGACCACCAGTTCTGAACAGATCTGGGTGCTACCTTTGAGATTATGGACATATGTGAAGAAGGCCTCATGATCATCTCTAGTAGATGTGGCCAGTTTGTACTCAAAGTTTGCTATGGAGGATTTCACTAGTGCTCTTATTTGCTTTTTTAGGCTAAGGAGAGATTGCTTCCATTT
Organism: Protopterus annectens; assembly: GCF_019279795.1. Classification (NCBI taxonomy): domain Eukaryota; kingdom Metazoa; phylum Chordata; order Ceratodontiformes; family Protopteridae; genus Protopterus; species Protopterus annectens. The sequence continues at coordinate 935,299,767 of NC_056733.1, read as the reverse complement.
GGGTACCTGCTCCTTCTTGGTCCTGGACAGCAGTTTGTTTTCTTTTGTTATAGTTTATTTCAGATGTCCACCATTCCTTAAATTCCTCTCTATTTAACAGAAGGGGAGGGGGAGCACCAGTGTTTTATTTTTATTTCATTACCCTGCATTTTTATTGTAGTTATTATTGGCATGTGATCTGAAATTGTTACTGGATACATATCAAAAGTTCCAATTCAATGCACATGTTTCTGTGAAATATAATTTCTGTCTAGCCTAGTCCAGTTTTTGTACCTTGGGGAATAATATATAAATTTTCCTCAAACTCATACTACTGAATTCACATCTTCCATAGACATATTTTCATTAAATTCTTCAACAATCTACCCTCTCCTGTTATATTTTCCCCTTTCAGGCCCCCAGATACATCCTTACTGTTATAAATCAAATTCCAGTCTACAGGATCATAGGATCATAGAAGATCACTAGGCTATCGACCCAGAGGTCACTTGAAGCATAGCCGTTTCATCCCAATGTAATACCATAAAAATGTTAGTTAATACCCAAGATTGCATTTAGTAATGGCTATCCATGTCCAGGAGCATTGTGAGTGCTATCCCTGATAAGAATTTATGGTGTCTCATCCACTCATCCAGGTTCCTCTTAAACAGTGTCATACAGGTGCTTTGTTTCACATGAATAGGTAGCCTATTCTAAAGATGTGGCAGTCACTGGGAGATAAATCTGTCCCTCCAGCATGTCCTATTTAAGTCACAGACCATATTTAGGTCTCTGGAATGGGTAGCCCTTGTCCTGTTTGATTTACGGATATGCAGCAAGTTCATTAGGTTTGTGTCGGAGATTGCTGTGTAAGCTAGACATAAGTCTGCCCTAAGAAGTCTATACAATACTAAGTACAGTGACAGGTACTTTAGTAGGTGTGTGTAAGGCACGTGCTGGAGTCCCTTGATCATCTTAGTTAGAAACCTCTGAGGTCTGTCCAGTTGCTGCAGGTGTTTTGTATGGTACCTGCTGAACTGGGCATTATTCTCAATGATGGGCTTGTTTAGTGCTGAATATAGAGGGGTTATAACATCTTTTGCTCTTGAGGTGATGCCTTTACTAATCAAGTGCGCTATGTAGAAAGCCTTCCTTACTACAGTAGACACGTGGCGATAGAAGTTAAGGTCGCAGTGAACTAGTAATCCCAGGTTCCTTACCCCTTTGTGGGTACTTAGGGTGTTGTTGTTGATTTGATTGTGTGAAGGGACATTGTTTGTGTTGAAGAGAATGATGATGCATTTCTTTGCATTCAGCTTGAGACTGTAACTAAGACACTGGTTGCTGGTCTGCGTAAGACCCTCCTGGACTATACTGACATAATTTGGGCATTCAATAATTACACCCAGTTTGCAGTCGTCTGCAAACTTGGTCAGCCAAAACCCCTTCGTTTTGACTAGAATTTCTGAGAAGTATATATCAAACAGTAAGGGGCCCAACACTGACCTCTGTGGCACCCCACTGGTAACAGGTCTGCTCATTGATATGGAGTAACCCACTTTGATAGTGTGTGTCCAGTTTGTGAGCCAGTTAGCAATCCATCTTACAACAAAGAGGTTTACATTCAGTTTGCCAGGATGAAAGTGTCAAATAATAAAAGTGTGCTTGTGTTTGTTGAATTGGATTTTTTCTGTGTTTTAATTTTCCTACTCAGAAGGAGAATAAGATTTGTCTGGTTGACTTGAGAGGACCATTGTCTATCTTGTTCATACACAGGGTTGAATTTCTTGTGTTTTTTTTTTCCTGTGGTTTTCTGCTTTTTTCTTTTTACAACATAATACATGGAGACCAACAAAATTAAAAGTGTAATGCGTGTCTTGGAGTTGGACTACACATTCAGTAATGTTAGCAAATCAGTCAGATACTACACTTGATCTTAGCCAGAAGGCCGAGAGAGTCTTGTAGCCAAGACATTTGCAATGTAGCACAGAAAAGTAGGACATAGAGAGTTCATAATATGTGCACTTTATATAGTAAGGACCTGCATGGGAAGCTACTTTTATTTATGCAATGAGAAAAAAGACAAGGAGGCACAAACTGTGTGGAGTGAGGGCTGTTTTGATGACAACAGTATTTTGGAAACAAATACATGTAGCCTGTTTGCAAAGAAAGGATTTTATTTTAGAGCAAAACTTGTAAACAGTGGATGGGTCTTTTAGTTGGGATGGGAGTGGTGGCCACGTTTTGTGGCGAGAATGGAAAAAAGTGTTTCGTGGAGTGGCGTTTTTCATGTGATTGTTGAAGGTTGTGTGTGTGTGTGTGTGTGTGTGTGTGTGTGTGTGTGTGTGTGTATGTGTGTGTTGAATAGGTGACAGACTTTTCATGGAGGATTTGTGCTTAGAAGGGGAAGGACTATAGTGTAGTGAGTTTATAAATTAGGTCAGCTACCACGTCAGTGTTTCTGAGCCATGGATGGAGCCAGTTGGCCTTTAGCAGGAGATGCAGTGTGTTGCCTTTTAGGAAAAAGAGTTATGGAGTGACAAATGTTGCATGTGACTTGGAAGAACTGCAGGTTATTTTTAGAAACAGTGGCAAGTAGGGGGAGGACCTATTCAAGCTGAGGTAGTAATACTCCCTTACATATTGGGGCTCATCCTCTTAGGAGGAAAATAAGATATTTTCTTTGTCCAAAAAAAGAGATTATTAGCTTTAGCCATGGTTAGATGTAATTTATATAGACGGAGGTTTGGGTCAAGGGGGTTCCCCATATATTTATACAGTGGCCGTGTTTCAGTAGTTTCTAGTTGAGGGGCTGAGATACCCTAGTTATCAGGAAGTGTTCGCTAGCCATGTTGGGGTGCACGTCAACATTGCTTTGGTTTAATTTTTGTTAAGGATTAGACTTTGGGAGTGAAGCTAGTGGAGGGGGTAACATGATTGTATGATTGGGCTCATACTGATTTTTGATGTTGGAATGTGAGGAATTTGATCAATAAATCACCATATTGGCAAGGCAACAAAATGACTGGAGGAGTAATATTCCTTGCTGAAAGCTGATTATTTCTCCCAGAATTTTCTTAAGTTCCGTTATAACAGTTTTAGATTGAATATAAGTACATGTCAGTGTAATTCTCCGCTCTTGCCAGTAGCCCCTTACTACTACAAATCTACCATTATTATCCTTTCCCCCTCTTCTGTCAGTATTGGAGCTCTCTCACAAATAATTTAAGTTGTTCCCTTTCCCCCAGATATTCCGCTTAACAACCATACTGAAATCCTCTCTTTATCGAATTCACATGCTCAGTTCTTTACAAATATGTCTCCTGTAGCATAACTCTTTGTACTCTGCATTTTTAATTTAGTTCATTATTCTTTCTTTTTTGTATATATCTGTGAGACTATTCACATTTAAAGATAATAAGGAACATGTCATAATGATAAAAAGTTATTATTCCCAACTGTTTTATAGAACAGCTTTTTTAATGTCTAGTTTCAGCTTTTGTGTTACATGCTACACTAATGTTTGGTAGGGGTATCTTTTCTACAGTTGTTTCTTGTCATATCCATTTGAACCTGTGTCACATCTTACAAAACTTTTTGTTTTAATGAAAACCCTCAAGCAAACAAAAAACAAACATACCCTGAGAACACCCCCATAACCTATAATTTAATACAAATACACAAAACTACGTGCATCTTCAAATAATGAAGTTTAAGTCTCCTAACAGGTACAAATGTCCCAGACTGACATCCATACTCAAAGTATAATGAAGGTTATCCATGCCAAGATACATGGTACAGCTTGTGCTTCTACTTACATTAAATGCTACTTTTTTTGTCTTATCTTTATTTCTCTCCCAGATGTAGAGTATGACTTGAATGCTTTCAGAAAACATTATCTCCTAGACATTGAAAAAATGTCTTGACTGTTTTTATTGTCCTTATCAGCTTGAGTCCACAGAAACATGAGAACCAGATACATAGTTGCCTTCAGCTACAAGCTTCTCATGCTGCGCAGTGAACATTTATTTGCTAAAGAAAAACTTTTCATTATATTCATTGTTCGTTTATTTACTTACTTCCTCTTAAAACTTGTTATTAGATCAAGCCAACAGCCTTAATTCAGTCATTCCCCTATGCAAGAGTAAGAAAAAGCATTTAGATTTTACGTATATCATGCTGTTTTGTCCAGGTTTTCTTCTCTATTTACATTGCAGTGCCTACATTTCTTAAAACTGAACAAGAAAGAAAGAAGGAAATAAAGGGCACCTGTTTACTTTATTATCCTTATTAGACACAAAAATAACTGAAAAATCTTTACTTTATAACATACAATATGTGTCATGTTTTATAAAAATATTAAGAACAAAAATTGTTTACCTTTTTCCTTCCTGTTCCACTCTCCTTAATGGTCTTTCAAACATTAATGACATGAAGCAGGACATATGCTTTGGAGTTCTCTATAAGTTTAACAAATTCAAAAAAATCCACTATTTCTGGGGTTTCTTGTTCCGCCACATTTCACAAATGTAATTCATGCATGGAAATCCCACATTTATTCATTAATTTCAGAGTTGTTGGCTCTCTTCCTGCTAATCTCCATCTCCCATATCCATTCTCTGGTTTATTTCCAATGTACTCCTTGTTCTTCTAGTCAACTTCTTTCCTTTTTCCTGTCTCTCAAGCATTTTCCTTTGGAACATTGGAAAAGGTTTCATTGGCATAGTCTCCCAATGAGCTTTATTATCAGGTGAATAAGAAGCAGAATCCCCTTCTGTTTGATAGCTCACTTCTTGTTGGACAAACTTTTGTATTTCCTCCTTAGCATGTTCTGCATCAAAAAAAATACCTTGACCCTACAGGAAAAAATATTCTGAAGAGAGATTGCTATAGCAGATTGAATCGCACACCTGCTTCTATATATTCTGTTTCCTGGAATAAATTTAGTCCTCTACTGCCTGGTGTACAATGAGTAATAATTTTCCACAAACACTCTACTGTCTCCAACTTTCAGTACTTTGTCCTTCTGCCACAGTTTTGTCAGAATCAACTCTTTTTGTTGGTAGGATTACATCTTTACTATTAAAGGTCTAGGTTGCTTTCTCATAGCCAGGTTTGGAGCATGCACATGATGTGCCCTTTCAATCAATGAGTCCTGCTGTGGAATACCAGCCCAGCTGCATATTTGTACTTTCAGAAAATGAATACAGTCTGTTTCTTCCAGCTTCTTTGGTATAGCAGAAAATCTCAGGTTTTCCCTACATGCTCTATCCTCTAATTCTATTATTTTTTGAAACATCTCTTCTTAAGCAGTCTAATACTCAGACAGTCTTTTCTTCATTTTGACCTCTGATTTTTCAGTTTTATCACCTCATCTGAATATCTGTTTAAAGCTTCTTCCATTTTTTCCAGCCTTTTGTTATTTGTGTTTATATACTCCACCAGTGTTTTGTTTATTTTAATCAACTCTGAGCACATTTGACTTATTTTTTCTCTAAATTACTGGAAGCCGTGTCTTGCACCAGAGCTGGAGCTTGAATTGATTTTTGCTTTACAGCTAGAGGATTCTTCCCAGATAGAGATTTTCTGCTTACTTTTTGTGTTTGATTTTCTTTAGTTTCTCTAAATTTCTTCTTTGCTGACATCCAGGCAGTGCATTTACTAGCCAGTAACCAAAATGTACCCATAAAGGCAAGTTCACTGTCTCTGTTTTTTTTTTTTTTTGAGTTTCCGTTTTCACACTGGGAGTGCTGAACAAACTCTCAGTCTGCATCCATCTTGAAAGTCTTGTTCAACTTCATTTTAGTGCCATTAAAGCATGCTATGCAATAGTATCCCTGGTGACTAGTGGATTCCAGGCACAACTTTTATTTATTTGGTTTTGTACTTTAACTTGTGCCTCTAAGGCATTAAAGGAATAGTTCTCCCCAGTGTCTGATGTCTTTACCCCATCTCCATTATGTTTAAGTGCTATTAAGGCAACAGTAAGAGCTCTCCCTGGTGTTTGGTGCCCCCCCCCGATCAATATATGTTAAGATATCCCTGCTGTCTAGTGTCCTCCCCATGGCTGTGAAAATATCCATGATAGTTAGTGGTCCCCCAGATCCACTGCTGCAGTTTTACTCGTTACTGTAGGAGGTATGTGGAAGTATGACAGCCACCCCAATCAATTTTCCCCACTCATTTACAAATTCATTACACACACGCACACACACACACACACACACACACACACACACACACACACACACACACACACACACACACACACACCCTCTAACACTACTTTACCACTAAACTCCCCAGCACTTAACTCTTCTCTGATGGATGAACACAGCCTTTTGATGAGCAGCCAGGAGTGGCCATGGTAAGTTACATACCAGAGTAGTTCCATGAATCACTTGGCTGAGTAAATGCCTTGCTACAGGCAGTTGTAGGGAACAGCACATTGCTGTTAGCATATGACTCTCCCCCACACTATGTTATTAGCATCTAGTACAGCCACAGGGACTAGTTAAGTGCTGGGGAGTTTAGTGGCCATCCATGAATTCCTGAAGGTTACTTTGAGGTATACACCTTGCATCATGCAGACACACATGGTAAGGCTGTCCATGAATTCCTGAAGGTTACTTTGAGGTGTACACCTTGCATCATGCAGACACACATGGTAAGGCCGTCCATGAATTCCTGAAGGTTACTTTGAGGTGTACACCTTGCATCATGCAGACACACACATGGTAAGGCCATCCATGAATTCCTGAAGGTTTTTTTGAGGTGTACACCTTGCATCATGCAGACACACATGGTAAGGTTGTCCATGAATTCCTGAAGGTTACTTTGAGGTGTACACCTTGCATCATGCAGACACACATGGTAAGGCTGTCCATGAATTCCTGAAGGTTACTTTGAGGTGTACACCTTGCATCATGCAGACACACATGGTAAGGCTGTCCATGAATTCCTGAAAGTTACTTTGAGGTGTACACCTTATATCATGCAGACACACATGGCAAGGCTGTCCATGAATTCCTGAAGGTAACTTTGAGGTGTACTCCTTGCATCATGCAGACACACATGGCAAGGCCGTCCATGAATTCCTGAAGGTTACTTTGAGGTGTACACCTTGCATCATGCAGACACACATGGTAAGGCTGTCCATGAATTCCTGAAGGTTACTTTGAGGTGTACACCTTGCATCATGCAGGCATACATGGTAAGGCTGTCCATGAATTCCTGAAGGTTACTTTGAGGTGTGCACCTTGCATCATGCAGACACACATGGTAAGGCCGTCCATGAATTCCTGAAGGTTACTTTGAGTTGTACACCTTGCATCATGCAGACACATATGGTAAGGCTGTCCATGAATTCCTGAAGGTTACTTTGAGGTGTACACCTTGCATCATGCAGACACACATGGTAAGGCAGTCCATGAATTCCTGAAGGTTACTTTGAGGTGTACACCTTGCATCATGCAGACACACATGGTAAGGCTGTCCATGAATTCCTGAAAGTTACTTTGAGGTGTACACCTTATATCATGCAGACACACATGGTAAGGCTGTCCATGAATTCCTGAAGGTTACTTTGAGGTGTACACCTTGCATCATGCAGACACACATGGTAAGGCTGTCCATGAATTCCTGAAGGTTACTTTGAGGTGTACACCTTGCATCATGCAGACACTCATGGTAAGGCTGTCCATGAATTCCTGAAGGTTACTTTGAGGTGTACACCTTGCAGTAACAGTTATGAATTTGCCCCACTTGACTTCTATCATTGTAAAGAAGGCTTTTTACTGATAGCATTGCTGCTTGTGCCTTTTTATTAGCATTTATTTTTTGCAAAGTGTTTACAGTTGTTATTTTAAACTTGATTTTTTAGAAGATGCTGTAGAATGTAAGGATGTGTGAGGCTGACAGAGGTGGGACATTCCAGGGTTCAGAGGTGTTAATGCTGTCTCCTCCATGTTCCTTCCTAAGAATAACAGAAAGGCAGATAATGATTCCCATGTAGCCTTCTCCTACCTCTGGCAAGCAACCGTAAGCACTTGATGACATAACGAATAGTACAGACCACAGTTTTAATGGTCAGCAACTTTAAGCACTCGATGACATAACAAATAGTACAGACCACAGTTTTAATGGTCAGCAACCATAAGCACTCGATGACATAAGAAATAGTACAGACCACAGTTTTAACAGTCAGCACAGTATGCGTTAAACACCATGTTAGATGCAATTGCTTCCCTTTCTCCTATTTCTCCAGCTGGTGATGCAAAGAGTCAGGAAACTTTCCATAGGGAAATGAGACGTACACACACACACACACACACACACACACACACACACACACACACACACACACACACACACACACACACACACACGAGCCCCCTCCCTACTCAGTTGCATTCGCACACTCAACCATTCATATACACACACACACACACACACACACACACACACACACACACACACACACACACACACACACACACACACACACACACACAAACCCTCTCCCAACTCAATGGCATTCACCCCCCACACACATACACACACACAGTCACAGATGAACAATTGGACACATTATTTATGGCTAGTGCTGGCATTCCCATAAGAATGCACTCATGCTATGTAGGTATCTGCACTTTTGCACAAATTATTTAAGATAATAGCTATTAACTTTGAATGGCAAAATGCATTTCAGTCCTAGAAACACATGAACACAGTTTAGCTTATAACATTTTAAATAATCCATTGTGTGAGTCATTTTCAAAATGGAAGAGTAAAAAAAGCCTTAGGAACATTCTTTTACTGGGATTTTGGAAAATGTTAGCCAGATGAGGTTTTCAATGGAGCTGCTGAATGCCTGTTATTAGAAACACACTCATTATTGTGTGTGGTTTCACTGTTCCCAATTGTTTAGTTTGTAAGGTCAAGCATGAAATGGATGTCAGAATACAATGGTTTGTATTCTAGTAAATCTTTATAATTTTCTTATCAGAAATGTCAACTAAAGGACTAATGAAAGAGATGCAAATGTTTTCCCAAATTCTGAATGCTGCTCACACCACTGCGTACAAGATAAGAGCATGGTGTCCATCAGCATCTTAAACAGCTCCTCCTGTAGCTTAAGGTTTGGGTCTTGGACTGAATTCTCACATTTACTGTCAAATACTTGTTCTACCCTCGTTATACATGCTGTCAGAATATTCTACTGTGATCTTCAGTGTTTCTGCTTATATTTATGTATTTATTGACATTTGTTGACCGGGAAAGTCCACTGGGTCAGTAACCCATTTTTAGTGGAGGACCGGGGAGAAAAGTTCCACAAACATTACAAAGTTTTAACATAAGTTTAGCAAATATTGAAATTATAAGAGGCAAACATAGTAAAATTCAACACTTCATAGGGTTACATTAGTATGCATTAGGAGTCATTACATATAGATAGAAAAAAATATTATACATGTAGAACAGTATGGACATTAAAACAGTACCATCTGTAGTATGAGTAAAGAAAAAATGCATAGTAAGTATGAAAAGAAAAAAGTTACAACTTTTTAAACCAACTCTCTCTGCCTTTCGTATGCATTTACATATCTGTAGCATTTTACTTGTACAGCTTGTCTCAGTCGACATATCATTACCAAACAATTAATTCTGTGGAAAATATTTTTCCTGTTTACATATTGTTGCATCTTTCATCTGCAAAGATTCCTTAATCTCATACAAATCACTGACAGTTTCTTTTACCTGAACATGCACTGTTTTAATCATCCCAATCCCACAATCCGTGGAAGTTTCTAGAAGCAGCCTGGCAGTTATATTTACATGCTTTTAGGATCTGATAGCATTTTGTTGTTGCTGAACACAGAGTTTACAGATGTGCTCCGACGTCCAAGTAATGAGACACCATCACTGATGATTAGGTTTAAATTATGGGTACACATCCAGCCATCAGTTTTCTAAATTGCTTATCCAGGGAGGCTCATGGTGCTTGCAAACTGAATTGAGCAGATCAGACTTCCTTATTCCCAGCAACAGTTTCTGGCTGCTGTGGAATAATGAGGAATTCTAAAGCCAGCAGAGACAAATATAATTACTCCAATGTGTCTTAGGTTTGCTCCGGAGCCTCCTGTCAGTGGGTTGATCCTGGCACACATCTCTTGAGAGACTCCCAGGAAACATCCTCACTAAATGCCTAAACCACTTCAGCTGTCTCATCTAAATCACTGGAACAGTGGTTCTGTTTTTTTTTTTTTTTATTTTGTTCATTTGTTAGTTGTTCATATATTGTCCTGGCAGGTGATGCAGAGGGTTAAGGCTGTGAGCTGCAGATCATGTGGTTCAGGGTTTGATTCCCTCGGTAGTTTGGCAGTTGGCGCAGAGGGTTAAGGCTGTGAGCTGCAGATCATGTGGTTCAGGGTTTGATTCCCTCAGCCCTCTTTCGCTACTGCGCGACCTTAAGCAAGTAACTTACCAATTCATTGCTCTTGGGTTGCCTCTGAAAAGGGACTGCATGTCCAGTGGGCCTACAAGGTCAAAATTATTATTATTATTAGTATTATAACAACATGAGACAGAGGCCTGAGGAGTGACTTGGGATGACTTTCGGGTGAAATGACTTGCACAGAGTCACACGGTGGACAAATGGAAGCTGAGAGAATCAAACCTCCGGAATTGCTCATTTGTTACAGTGTCATGCACAGGCACCCAGCAACCCTATTAAGAAGCCTCATTGCCATTGGTTGAATCTATGCCCTCACTCTCAGTCACTACCCAAAGTTAATGGCCAATGGTACACAGGGGGACATAGATGGACTAGTAAATTGCTTCATTGTAAGACGTCACTTTGTTTCCGCAGGCAGTTACAATAATTGCAGCTCTATGGCAGCTCTATCCATGCCCTTGTCAGTCTACAGATCCCCAACACTCTTAGTCGTGACCAAGACCCCAGGATACCTAAACTCTTTAAGTTAAGGTACCCACTCAGCCCACATCTGCAGAAAGCAATCCAGTCTCTTCTGTGGGAGAATCACAACCTCAGATTAGAATGACAAAAGGTTTACATGTGAAATATAAAATGCCTAGAAATTCAGTTTATTTCAGCCCTCAGTGAGACCCTTTTTCCTCCTCCTGTTGCTTAACTTTAGCTACGTTGCCTGAAACACTGCCTCTCTAACAAGTTTGTGAGTTACTTGTGATCACGTCACAAAAGTGCTTTCACAAATGACTGAAATCTCTTGAGTCAGTCTTTCAGAACTGCTGGCTTATGAGACACAGAAGACCACAAAAGGAACTTGTTCCACCTGGAAGTTTAATTACACTTAAAAACAATGAAGTAAGCGCTTTTGACTTATTCCAATGAATAAGTCTTCTTCAGACAACCACATTACATCACAACCTGCTTTAGATACATTCATTAGATGATCACATGCTCAAATCCATTAAAGCTAAACATCAAATATTATATAAGTGGAAATCCTAAAAGTCGTGTTAATAACAGTGTAATAAATCTAAACAACCCACTCCATGATAAAAAATACTATATAGTTCATAAAATATTCTGTCAAACCATACACTAATAGAACATCCAAATAATGTTCTATTAAAGTCACTAGAATGTCAAAATGTTAAAATATTAAAATGTTAAACTATAAAAGTATGAAAAAAATTGTGTATGAAAAAATATATAATGATGTGAAAAGACCCAACATTCAGCAACCAGAAAACCCAATTAGATGCTAAAAAATTCATTAGCTAAATATACATAGGCTAAAATATAAATCAACTCCAATAGTATTTTTACTTTAGAATAAATTGTAAATTAATAATATAACAAATAATTATATACATTATTTATATGTTAACCAAGGCATATAAAAAGTAAAAATATGTGAATAAATTTTCTTAATGGCACTCATTCAATGCACTAAAAAAACCTAAAATTCTATCTTTGTATACTTCTGAGTTTTAATATGCAGGGCAAGGAACACGTATCATTCAATCCTGGTGGGTGATAGGCATTAAGTCTTAATCGCCACAAAAGCTCCTGAAATTCCAACAATGTAGGAAAAGGTCCACCTCTTATGTTAAAATCAATCTGATCAATAACCCGGAAACTAAAATTGTGTTCGGGAAAATCATGGGCAAGTTTTGCCAGGGCGTTCTTAAGCTTAGATTTTTTTATACTGTACGAATGTTCATAAACTCAGTCCCTGAGTCTTCGATCTGTCTTGCCAATGTAGAAACAAGGACAGAGATACAAGATGCCAAATACACTACGCCCTTGGAGAGGCAATTGAATCTCTTAGTGGCAACATATTTTCTACCCCTCAAAATAAATGACTTGCCCATGTCCATATATCTACAGGAGGGGCAATTTTCACATTTATACATTCCAGTGATTCTAGAGTGGGGAGAGTTTGCTCTCTCCAAGAGATTCTTTAAATTCAGTCCTTTTCTATAAGTAAACCTAGGCATTGGTTCTATAATATTGACCAGATCAGCATCCAATAACAGTAAATTCCAGTTCTTAACAATTATCTGCCTAATAACATTAGCATCAATACTATAAGAAGTGATAAAAGTGAGTCTAAAAGAATTGGTAGTTTTTGACTGTTCGAAGCTGGTAATAGAAGAAGCAGAACCCAAAATAGGTTGAAAATAACCATTAGACCTCTTCAGGTGTACCTCTGATACCAAATCCTTGACTAATTGTGTAGGATAACCCCGTTTAACAAACATATTGTGTAATAATTCACATTCAACTCTAAAGTCAGCCTCATCGGTCACTATCCATGCCACTCTCACCAGTTGTCCCTTCACTATAGATCTCTTCTGCTGAAATGGGTGACAACTGGTGAAATGGAGGAATGCATTGGAGTACGTTTGTTTCCTGTGTACCCTCATTTTAAATGAATGTGAGATCCTGTCTTTAAACAATTCAATATCCAAATAAGTTATACTCTCAGTTCGTACGTTATAGGTACATTTCAGGAATTGAGTGGACTCATTCAGGTAAGCGACAAAATTCAAGATGTCGTCTGGAGAAACATCAAATAAAATAAACACATCTTCAAGGTATCTTGTGTAATAACAAATATTTTCTCTAAATGTATTGCTGCTATTGAGAATATACTGCTGCTCCCATTGGGCCATTACTAAATTTGCGAAACTTGCCCCACAGGGAGAGCCCATCGCAACCCCTGATTTTTGCAAATCATAGCTTCCATTAAACAAAAAGAAGTTGTTATTTAAAATAACATCCAAAAGTTCCTCCACAAGTTCCCTTTCCCTTTCAGGACAACCTTTCGTTCTAATAAGGTCAATCACCCATTCAATGCCTGTCAATGGGTATGACCTTGACATCATGGGTCAAAAACAGGATATGCTCCTTATATTCCAAATCATTAATGTTCTTCACAATTGACCACAAATCTCTACAAATATGGTCGAACATACCCACATATTTCTTTAATGTTACATCTACAAATTTTGCTAGTGGGTATGTTACAGAATTCCTCCCATTGACTGTCGGGCGCAATGGAGGGTCATCCAGGACTTTGTGAATTTTTGGAATTCCGAAAATCACAGGGGTAAGAGGAGCTAGGTTACTCAAATAATTGTAAAGGTCTAAAGGAACTCTAGATTCAATAAAAAGGTCATTCAAGAAAGCCTTGATTTTTTGCTGGGCCCTATTCATTTTGTTCAATATTCGTTCATATAAATAATGTATATAATTATTTGTTATATTATTAATTTACAATTTATTCTAAAGTAAAAATACTATTGGAGTTAATTTATATTTTAGCCTGTGTATATTTAGCTAATGAATTTTTTAGCATCAAATTGGGTTTTCTGGTTGCTGAATGCTAGGTCTTTTCACATCATTATATATTTTTTCATACACAATTTTTTTCATACTTTTATAGTTTAACATTTTAATATTTTAACATTTTGACATTCTAGTGACTTTAATAGAACATTATTTGGATGTTCTATTAGTGTATGGTTTGACAGAATATTTTATGAACTACATAGTATTTTTTATCATGGAGTGGGTTGTTTAGATTTATTACACTGTTATTAACACGACTTTTAGGATTTCCACTTATATAATATTTGATGTTTAGCTTTAATGGATTTGAGCATGTGATCATCTAATGAATGTATTTAAAGTAGGTTGTGATGTAATGTGGTTGTCTGAAGAAGACTTATTCATTGGAATAAGTCAAAAGCGCTTACTTCATTGTTTTTAAGTGTAATTAAACTTCCTGGTGGAACAAGTTCCTTTTGTGGGTTTCTGTGTCTCATAAGCCAGCAGTTCAGAGAGATTGAAATCTCTCCAGTGATAACATCATTTAAGAGTGAAAAAAACTCAGAAAAAAGTTTTTAAGTATTTTTGCAGGAGTGCAAACCTCTTGTAACCCTGCCCCACCCTCACCACTTATATATGTGTATGTGTGATATATACATAAATATATATATATATATATATATATATATATATATATATATATATATATACGTGTGTGTGTGTGTGTGAGTGTATATATATATATATATATATATATATATATATATACACACACACGCAAACACACTTGTGTGTATCAACTATGAGGTCAGTCCAACATAGGTAAAGGGAAATTCCCTCAGTATATTAGCAAGTCAACTCTCCACTGAAGAACTGACCAGTCGTACAATTGAATCTCAATCATTAGTGTTTGTCTGGCTTCCAAAACAGAAAAGGTCCACACATTCATTAACAATATTCATCTGTTCTTCACCTCTGATACCTGGGTGTAGCCTAGATTGATAGATAATTCAATAAAGGTGTTTGAAAAAAAAACAGAAAAAAAGAAAAAAAAAATGCTTTGCTTCTGTTTCCAGTTCGGTGGTAGTCCCAAAAACTGCAACGGAAACAAGATAAGTAATTTCATTCTGAATGTCCTTCATGATATAATAAATAGTACACTACTTACTTGTTTGTAGGCTAGTTAAGGCATTTAGCCATGATGGGGTGTAATCAAATTTTTTAAATTTTAGAGTGAAATAATAAATGCTATTCAATTAATACAATTTAATGTACAATAAGTGTAATTATAGGAATTTTGACAGCACTTATAAAGGACTGCCATTTTTTATACAGTGAATTTACACTTTTTTATATTAATACCTTCTCTGTACATCCACTTTCGTCACTGTTCAGTTTACTCTGGATGTCTCACCATTGAATGCTTTTTGCATTCCTTGTAGTTTATTATAGGACTGCAAGACCTTTTACATCTCTCTCTCTCTCTCCACGTTCCATACTGTCCTGTATGAAGTAAATGATTGGAATAGTCAATCTGCGGTAAAGTAAAACAAAGCATCTGTTAACAAAAGTACATTAGCTGTGGATGCTTTGTTTTCTCTCCATGCAGCACAGTGAGAAGTTATTTTCTGATTAAACTTGATTATCTTTTATTAATAGGACTGTGCATACCTCTCAACTATACAAATTTTCACAGAACGTCCAGATTTTTGCCTCCTATTTTTGTCTATTCCTCATAAAATTTGTGATTTTCTGGATTTTTGTGGCAAATCAGTGACGATTGAATTCACTAAATAATGACAGCCATTTGAGTTTCAGACTTTGTGTCCTTCAGAAAATGCATAGTAACACAAGAACTTTTATTCTCATAACTTTCTAAGTTTATAAGAGCAGTATTTAAAATGTGTCCGTATTTTTGAGGCTTTGTCCCATCATTTTTGGCTTTGCCCAGATTCTTTGTGCTAAGAGGTTGAAAGCTGTGGGACTTTAGCTGTATAATTTGCACAAGTTATTGCTGTACAGCAGACAACTTAAACTCATCTGTATTAAGCCAGGACAACTTACTGAATGTTGGACTTGAATATCATAAGGAGACCTTCACATCACAGATGACATTTGCTGGACAACAACAGATACTGTTATGACTCTGTCATAGTCCATGTTGGTGTGAATGACTTGAGATGTACCTGTCTGGACTATATTAAGGGAAACATAATTGAGGTCGCTGAATATGTGTCCCCGGCAGGTATGTCCCTAGCCTTGAGCAGCATCCTACCATCACCCAGAACGATGTCTCAGTACAAACAGAAAATGATTGACTTTAACAATTGGCTTAGTTTCTGATGTCATTACAAGGGGATCCAGTACCTGACAGCCTGGAAGGACATGATTGACAGACCATGATGCTTTGCCAGAGATGGCCTTCATCTGTCTTCCCCCGGGCTTCAGGCTTCTGGCAAGGGCTCTTTCCTCCCCCATAGTGCCTTTTTTAGGCAAAGTCATGAGCACAAAATTACCAACGTGAAAAATTCTTCTAAACGAAATTTAAAGGTCATGCTGCTAAATGCTAGGAATCTTAACATGTAACTGCACTCATTGCAAACATTCCTCACACTGGAAGATGCTGACATTTGTGCAGTCACTGAAACCTGGTTCAAATCTGCAGAGAGCACCCTAGCCCTTACCAGGTTACTTGTCCTACCATACTTTCAGATTCCAGAGAGCTACAAAGCCAAAGGAGGTGGAGTTTCAATATTTATCAAAGGCATACCCACCTCCAAGCTGGTCAAACAGTATGATGCACAGGAGACACTCCAGGTGGAGTTAACTATTGACAAAACACCTATTCAAATCATAGCTAGCTACAGACCCCCAACAATGACTCAAGAGGCCCACTACACCTATCTGGACTTACTTGAATCCATCAAGATTCAGTCCTCTACCCTGATCCTGGGTGACTTTAACTACCCAACAATAGAGTGGAAGACCTGTTTTAGCTCAAAAATGAATGCTCAGAGATTCCTTGACTTTGTCAGTGCCAATGCATTGGACCAGCTGGTCGACACCCCCACAAGAAGTGAAAATATCCTGGACCTGGTCCTAACCAACATGAGTAGCGACTGTAGCGCCCCTACAGTGTCATCCTTCTTGGTAAGATCCGACCATCAAGCAATCACTTTCGAAGTCACCATCTCCCCTGACCCCCCCCCCCCCCGCCAGGGTCAAACAAAAAAACTTTCCCAAAGCTGACTACAATCTCCTCAGAGCAGGTATAAACAGCTTCACAACCACCGTCCCTTCAGTTGGAACTAGCACTAATGTCCAAGCCTACACCAAAAAAAACTATTTGAGCAGCTATATAGCTGTGTGGACCAAATCATCTTCCTCAAGGAAGAGTAAACCTGTCTGGTGGACAGCAGCAATAAATAAACTTTTTATAATAAAAGGAAAAAATTGTTGTCCAGGACCAAGAAGGAGCAGGTGCCAAGTTGGAAGCAGTCTCTCCTTTGTCTGAACAAGCAAATAAGGTCACTGGTGAAATCCTCTAAGGCTAAATTTGAGTCCAAATGACCACATCCACTAAGGACAATCACAAGGCCTTCTTTGCATACATATGCAATCTCAAAGGTAACTCCCAAATCTGCTCTGAACTGGTGGTCAAGAATGCCACATACACAAATGCCATAGATATAGCCAACCTACTGGTAGACAAGTTCAGTGAAAACTTCACCTCCTGTCACCCCATTAGTAAACCAGGACATTCCCAGCACTTGCCCCCCCATCACCAGAGAGCAGGTTATTAATGCCCTCTCAATGGCACAAATTACAGCCTCCATGGGACCCAACAATATCCTGGCTTTGTCCTACATGAATTCAAGCAAGAGCTCTCAGCACCACTAGACACCCTATTCATCCAAAGCCTGTGCACCAGCTTCATCCCAGCAGAATTGAGGACAGCCACTCTCATCCGTCTGCATAAAGGTGGGGGATCCACCGACCCAGGCAGTTATAGACCATTCAGCCTAAGTAGCCTGATATGCATGGACCTTATAAACAAGGGCATTGGCAACCTCCAAACGCTTGACCCCACACAGTTTGGTTTTGTCAAAGGGGGGTCATGCCTGTTAAACTTGGTCGCCTTCTTCAAAACAGTCATCAAAGCCATGGATAAGGGCAAGACAGTGCACACTGCCTATCTTGACCTAGCCAAAGCCTTTGACACTTTTCCCCACTCGGGCATAATAGATAAGCTCTCCCAGCTAGGGCATCAACCCATATGTTACCAGGTGGATAGCTAATGGCT
Organism: Protopterus annectens; assembly: GCF_019279795.1. Taxonomy (NCBI): domain Eukaryota; kingdom Metazoa; phylum Chordata; order Ceratodontiformes; family Protopteridae; genus Protopterus; species Protopterus annectens. The sequence goes on along the minus strand of NC_056733.1, from coordinate 935,281,660 downwards.
CACTGATGGGACCCACTCAGTCAAAATAGGGGAAGCCACCTCTAGTAGTAGACCCATAACAAACTGCATACCCCAGGGATCAGTCTTGGGGTCTCCACCATTTGGGATATACTTTTCTGAGGTGCAAGCCAAAACCAGTGGTCTGTGGCTGACCAAGTCTGCAGATGACTGCAAGCTGGGAACTGTCATAAATTCCCCTAGTGATGTGAAGATCCTCCAAGAGGGCCTTAACCAGACTAATGTCTGGTGCCAGAAGTATGGCCTCAAACTGAATGCCAAGAAATGCATCATTATCCCCTTTGGAGAAAATGGTGTCCCCGTAATTATTACATTAATAACAATGTACTAAGCATGCAGTCAGTCATGAGGGACTTGGGCACCCAGGTTGATAGCAACCTGACTTTTGACCACCATGTTGCCTCCATTGTACAGAAGGCTTTCTACATGGCCCACCTCATAAGTAAGGGTATTTCACCCAGGAACAAAGAGGTCATATCATCCCTGTACTCCTCCCTTATCCGACCCATTATTGAGTATACTGCCCCCTTTGGCATGTACCTTGTCAAGCACATGCAGCAGCTGGCGAGACCACAGAGGTTCCTGACCAGAAAAATCCAGGGTCTCAAACACCTATCCTATACAGATAGGCTAAAAGCCCTGTCCCTCTACTCAGTCTCATACAGACTGCTCATTGGTGACCTGTGTCTGGCATACAAGGCCATCTCAGACTCAGCCTTGCTGAAGTTGCTGCATTTCCTTAAGTCAAACTCCACTCTCACAACCCACATGCAATGTTTCAACCTGGTTTGTGACATTAATAGAACTTGTTGGAAGGATAGATTTGTGTCCCAATGACTCCCCCATCTGTAGAATAGACTTACTTTCCATGTCAAGCAGAGTACCTCACTAGCCCTCTTTAAGAGGAACCTGGATGACTAGATAGGAAACAGAAAATATATCCCAGGATCCCACCTGTGTCCCTGCTGGACAGGGAAAACAGGTGCTGACTTTGTGGGAACATGGGTAAAATTCTTAGCTAGGCTTATAAGGGCCTCCAACCAATAGCCTGGTATCATCCTATGACCTATGAACCCATGAAGTGACTAGTGCAACAAAGGCAATACCAGCTTTGTTATCAGACTCCATTGCTAATGAAAACATTCACTACTGCAACTTCTTTGCATTTCAATTTACTTTGTTCAAATATTTTCTTTCTGGAAGCAAAGTTTTGTACTCAGTTGTCATGTCTACTTCAGGAGTAGTTGCATTGTAAACAGTGCTTTCTGTTGTTCATGTCTGAAAATGGTGGTGAATATCTGCCCATTGATGAAATTTGGTTAATTTAGCCATGTTATTTTATTGTGTGGACTCTGATTACATACTGTTTTATTCTTGGATGTTAAATGATATTGCTGACCAACTGATTAGTTTTTGGAAGTTTGTGAAAGTGGTAGCATTTTGCATCGAGCTTGTTGGAATATTGCTAGCTGCTTGGTGTTCTGTTTACCCCTCAGCAGCTCCATACAATTTGTGTTGTTGAGGAGTTTTTGTGTCCATTCTGTTGTTGGAATTGTAGTGTCCTGTTAAATTTGTGTTTATATGGAGTGTAGTTGTCTCTGGTGGAATGCCTTCTGAAGATAGTTGAAGGTTTTGGAGTTGTCCTTCAGAGGTCGTCTGTGTTATAATTTGCTAGTATTTGAAGAATGGTTACCATTATTGGAGTCTTTGGACTTGTTCAGAGATAATGACTTTATCTGGACCCTTCAGCTTTCACTTAGTATTTAGCAGCATTGTTTATAAGCTGTTTTACATCGGTTATCATTGGGATTAATCAGATTATTTTGTCCATGTGCATCTATTCTGGCTTAATTTATATTTGTCTCATTTATGATACTTGGGACATTATTCAATTTATTTGGAACTTTCAATAAATTGGAGCAATTTGTGCATGTTTCGATCTTTTGTTTTATTTTGCAATAACATGATATTGTCCTCAAGAGTCCTTACATTAAGTATAATTATATTTGTTGTCCTGGTCATTGTGTTAGTTACATTACTTTAAATAATGTTGAAGTGGTTAGGAAGTATGCACTATAATAAATCGGAAGCTGTTGTTGACATTGTGGTACATGCAGATGGTCCAGGAATGTCTCTCCTTTCTGATAATGATCCAGAGAATGGGTTTCCAGCTGAACCATGCTATTTTTGTCTTCACTTCTGTGTTGATGAAGCTTTCTCTTGGCAGAACTTGACAAATGCACATGGTTCACTTTCAAAAGTGGCAGAGCGAGAATAAACATCCGACTTCACACACGTCAGCAGCAGCTTCCTTCCCTTTCTAGAAAACATGCAGCATACAGCATCACACTGAGAGGCCTATGCCCCCAAGTATAGTTTGCACAGACAGAAATAAGCATTTACTGTATTCACCCTAACGAAGGCTCAGTATATAAACATTTACTGTATTCACCCTAATGAAGGCTCAGTATATAAACATTTACTGTAGTCACCCTAACGAAGGCTCAGTATATTAACACTTGCTGTATTCACCATAATGAAGACTCCGTATATAAACATTTACTGTATTCACTCTAATGAAGGCTCAATTTTATCCCTCTGCACAAATACACACTGCTTGATGAGTTGCTGAATCCTCTAAGCTGCCCATAGATGTCTGTAAATGAGTATGTGCATATATATCCTGTGACAAACTGGCATTCTGTCCCATCCATAATTGGTTCTCTGCTTTATATGTTCATACATTCTAAGTAAATACTGGAGTATCAGTCTGCAGACTATTACAAGCCTGGGTAAGAATAAGAGTTCAGAATCAAACCCTGCACATTATATTAGTGAAGTAAAGACCTTAAGCATTATGCGAAGTCCTCTCCACTAAAAAATGCCCAGTGCATGTTGGGATAGGCTCCAGCTCCCAAGTGACCCTGAATGGGATATAGCAGATATCGGAGAATGAATGAACAGATATATGCATATATGTGTGCGTGTGTGTGTGTGTGTGTGTGTGTGTGTGTGTGTGTGTGTGTGTGTGTGCGCGTGCGCGTGCGCTTTTATCTATCTATCTATCTATCTATCTATCTATCTATCTATCTATCTGTCTATCTTCCCTTCCATGTTTGACGGAGTCTGTTTGGTCTTAAGTTCTAGTAAAACATATGAAAAAGCAACCTTTGCCACCTGCCTGACATTAGTTTAATGAAGAAAAACACAAGTAGCAATCCATAAGACAGGCAGCATGAATTTCTAGTAGCCAGGTCATGAACTGTGCCCCCCACCCCCTGCTGTTTAAACATTCTAGTCCTGTATCAAAGTATTAAGTATAAACTGCCAGATTAACAGAATCACTTAATCTGGCAGTTTATACTTAATACTTTGATACAGGACTAGAATGTTTAAACATCAGGGGGTGGGGGGCACAGTTCATGACCTGGCTACTAGAAATTCATGCTGCCTGTCTTATGGATTGCTACTTGTGTTTTTCTTCATTAAACTAATGTCAGGCAGGTGGCAAAGGTTGCTTTTTCATATGTTTTACTAGAACTTAAGACCAAACAGACTCCGTCAAACATGGAAGGGAAGATAGACAGACAGATAGATAGATAGATAGATAGATAGATAGATAGATAGATAGATAGATAAAAGCGCACACACACACACACACACACACACACACACACACACACACACACACACACACACACACACACACACACACACACACATATATGCATATATCTGTTCATTCAGCAAAATAATAGGCATAGTTTTATTCAAACTAAAGGGGTGGCGAAAGCCACATAACTATGGGCTAGGCTTATAAATGCCCTTGGGCAGATAGCCTAGTATGAACCTATGAACCTATGAACTTGACAAGATTCCTGGCTGTAACAGTTGACCAAGTGCAAAGAGTACATGTTTTATCTGTTATGTGAAGCCAAAAGGTTGCAGCAAATAGACTGATGACTGCAGCATGATTGATTTCCAGTAATATAAAGTATGAAAAACCTGTATATACAGAAAGCCACAGAACCATGGAGATAAAAAAGGGCCTTAGTTTGAGAAATGAAACCATGTTTCTCGTTTGTGACTGCTGCTAAACATAAGTTTTTCAAGACCAGTTCCTTTTCACCTACAGAAAAGAAGAGCGTAGCTACAGAAGTGAGGTAACGACTTACTTAACAGGATACTTTTTAGCTCTTACACATTCTGAGGTTTATTACTTATTTTAGCACTCAGTATTGCTCTGTACACTAAGGGAAGAGGGACTTTTATGTTTAATCACATTTTTAAACATAAATCTATAATAATATAGGATGATCTGTAGTTTGTAACTGTTGTAAGTGTATTTAAAAAACATGAAATCATAGTTTGGAGATAATAATTAGGCCCATGAGCATAACAACATTGTCATACATTTGAGAAATGGATGTCAAGAAATGCACTTTGGAAATGAAACTCGGTGTGAATCTTGACATGCATTTTCAGAACGCATAACAAAGGGCTGTTATCAGAGCCTTGATTATAATACTTTATAATATATGAGGAGGTTTAGCCAACAAGATGAAGGTCAATGGCAGGGTAATGTGTGTAGCAGTATTTTCACTAGGTGTTACTTTCTACTTCTGACTGACATTTGTGACGGTTTTCTAAGTTACTGATTTGTTCTGATGTAGTTTTGTTTTGACTACCTTTACAGTCGCATCATGAAATTCACTTACTTTTATAACATCCAGTTCATATATAAGCACCTAGCTTATGCAAGCTTGTTATAGTTAGATTCTGACATATGTACTGGACTATAATGAGGTTAATTAACTCTCATTTTCATAGCATAGTCAGAGGGTCTATATCACATCGAACTCTTAAAAGTTCGAATGTCATATGGTCAACACCATATGATCAAACTTTTAAAAGTTTGAACGTTTCAACGGAGATCTCTGTACAGTGCGGAATGGGAAGATTTCCCTTTTCTGCACTGTAGTGCGATCTTGGAGTTGGTATATTTAAAGAGCAGGAGGTGTGGGGTGCTGGGGGGGGGGTGCTTGCCCCCCTGCTTAAACTGTTCAGGTAGGTTTTTTCTTTGGTTTATTTTTTTTATTACATTTTTGAACTTTTAAAAGTTCAAATATATGGTGTCGACCATATGACGTTAGAACTTTTAAAAGTTCGATTATGTAATATAGACGTTAGTCAGAGAACTTTATGTTGTAGAATGTGTGATTATCTGTAATCCACAGGCATTGTTAACAAATCTGATTTCACTGGGTTTTGAACTCTTATAAGTGTTATCTTATAGACACTTTCTTCAAGTGTAGCCCATATAGATAATAATTGTGAAATCTGATATAGACTTAAGTTTTGGCTTTAATATGAATGTTATGAAGTCGTGTGAAGCAGAGTTCATGAAAAAGCTGTACAGTTGCTCTGAGGTTTAAGTCTTGTTATATTGGCAGTGTCCTGTCATTTTCTTGCATTTATAATAAAAGAAGCAAATTAAATATATTCACAGAATAAGTGTAAATCGTCTGGGGTAATTCCAAATAACGTAAATGTGGAGAAAAATGAAAAGGCAGTAAAGTTGGGGAAAGTGGTTCTGGGACATATATAGGCATATAATAGCATTTCTTTTTTTTTTCAATAAACATCTTTATTAAATTATCATGTATGACATAGGCAAGCTTACATTTGTATAAATGAAACACAAACAAAATGACACCACTTTAGTTGCAAACATTATATCACTGACACCACTGAAACAACTGCAGTTGCAGACATTGTACATCACTTATAATCTATCCAGTCATTGTCAGTTAAGCATTACATGGCTCATTCAAATCCTGCCTCTTAAACCTCATTCCTTCTCTGTATAATGTTCCCACAATTCCCATTTTTTCCTATGTAGTTTGCTCCTTCCCTTTTCTAAAGATTCCAATTCCAGTTGTTTTATCTCACTTATTATAGTCACTACTTCTAGGAAAGTTGGTCTAGCCTTTGATATCCATTTTCCAGTAATTGCTTTTTTGGCAGCCACCATAATTAAACTCAGCAAGGCTTTACTATGTCTAGACAATTCTGATTCTGTATCATAACTCAGAAAAAATCATGCCCCCGTCAATCCAGTCTGCTCACCCACTCAGCCATCTTTAACAGAGCGGTCTGCATGGAATCCCTAAAGTCTGCCAGGTCATTACATTCCCACAAAATATGTCCCCAACCATCTCTTTCTTGCCAATCACACCTCCAACATTTGCTATCCACCCGAGAAAGAATTCTTTGGAGTCTACTTGGGGTATAAAGACACCTATGTAAACACTCCCAGGTAAAGATCCTAAATCTTCTAGACTTTGTTGCATATTTGGGAGATGTACATATATCCCACATTGTCTCTTTGTGAACTACTTATTCAATCTATCTTCACATTCCTTTCTAAACTCCACTGATTGCTTCTTATAATTATCATGCAATATTTTATATGCTTTACTAATCATTCCTTTTTTAATGGCAGCTGCTGTTCTAGATTCTGTTAAGAACTTTACCAGTGCTGATCTTTCACTTAGGATCTTTCTAGTTCTTTCTCTTTGCCTATACTCTGATATTAATCCTTGATATAGAACACAATCTCTAACCTGCAATCCACATAAATGTTGGTCTCTTCCCAGTCTATTACCTTTGCCTTTCTAGTTATTTGCTCTCAGTACCTTGGTTCCTTTGCCAGTTTTCTCCAATAAATTCCAGCCCCATTTGCCTGTTATCTGTATCCCTGACCATAGTCATTCCTATTGGCAAAATCTCTCTTCTCTAGTTGTGTGCTGGTTTTGTTCTTACAATACTCCCTGCTATTTTCTGAATATAATACTCTGTATGATTTTTGTTGCTCTCCTTAAGAGTCTGCATCCAAAATCCCAATCACTCCTTATTTATTGAGCTTCCTCCCTGTAACCGCATCATTCCTTTCCACTATAGTTTTCTGCTTGTGCTATGTATAAGAGCCTTGACTCTTTTGCTGTAACATACCCCCTCAAATTGGGCAATCCTAGTCCGCCTTGTTCTATTGGATGAATCAGCTTATCCCAATTGACTCTTGCTGTCTTGCCTTCCCAGATAAAAGTCTTCAACTCTTTTTAATTGCTATCCACACCTTCTCCTCTGGTTGATAAAAATATGCCTGACCTGTGTATAAGACTAAAGGCACTAAAAACATTTTAATTGCTTGTATTTTAATATCCATATCCATATAACAAATCTTCCACTTTCTCAGTTTTTATATTATCTTCTGTTTAGTCTCTTCCCATATATCCTCAGCTGCCACAACAGAGTAATTTCCAGTCCATACTCCTGAATACTTCATTTTATCATGTCCCCATAAATATGGATATTGTTGGACCAATTCATGAGTGGGTATATAATTTACTGCTATTGCCTTTGTTTTAGCTTCATTAATTTTGTATCCCGAGAAGATTTGAAAATGTCTTAAAATGTTCCACAATACTGTAATGTCCCTTTTAGGTTTTGTCATGTATAAAATAATATCAGTTGCAAATAGAGACAGCTTTTTCTGACTACCATACCGTTTTATATCCTTGAATTTTTGAGTCCCTTATTTTCTTTGCCAGTGGTTTTAAATATAATACAAACAACAAAGGGGAAAGCAAACAACCCTGCCTGGTTCCTCTATTCAAGTAGAAGTTATCAGACAGGACCCCAGACAGTTTGATTTTTGCCTCCGATCCTCATATATACTCCTAATCAACCATATAATTGTATCAGGGAAAGCAAATGCTTCCACTGCCCTGCTCATGAACTACCAGTCTACTCTGTCAAATTATTTCTCTGCATCAAGACCCACCAATAGCAGTGGTATTTTCTTATATTCTGCTTCCATCTGGATCATCAATGTTCTGTTAATATTGCCAAATGTTTGCCTCTCCTCCTCAAAACCACACTGATCCATATCTATCAAGTTTGGTATCACTTTTGGTATTCTTTTAGCCATTATAGACATGAACACTTTATAATCATGGTTTAATATTGAAATGGACCTATATGAAGCTGGATCTGATGGATCCTTACCCTCTTTAGGTATTTCTCCTCCTCTTAAAATACTGTTAAACATAACCTTCCAGATCTTTGCCAGTTTTCCCCTCCTAGCTTCCACAGGAATATCATCTATACCTAGGAACTTTCCTGTAGATTGATTATACATAGCCATTTTTATTTCATCTCTTGCTATCCTGTTAGTAGTTGAGCCTCCTCTACCACTAGCCTTGCTGTATTTAATTTTTCCATAAACATTTTCATTTGTACCTTTTCTTGATTTCCATATTTCTCTGGTTCATACAAACTTTCATAACATTTCCAAAATATTTTTAATACTTCTACAGGATCTCTTATCTTCCTTGTTATAGGCTCCCTAAGCTTGGTGACAGCCCTTTCCACTTTCTGTTGCTTGAGTTGTTGTGTTAAAAGTTTTTGTGCACTAGAATTATATTAAAAAAAACAGTTGCATAAGAGCAATCTTTCTAAACTTGCGCATATTATCAAGGTAATCCCTTATTTTCTGTTTAGCATTCTGCAGTTACTCCTTTTCTTGTTCTGAGGGATTCCCCTATTTTGCTATACTTTAACATTTGTCAGTCCCTCTAAATAATTATTGTTACTTCTTAACCATATCTCCCTTTCCTTTATTTCCACCCTAGTTTTAAACTGCACTTTCATTTTATCCTACCCCTAGCTATATTTTCAGAAGAAAAATCTATCTTCTCTAGTAGCTCCTGAATTAATTCCAAAACCCATTCCTTAAATTCCTCTCTTTTCAACCAATAGGTGGGAAGGCACCAGTGTCTCATTTTTATTTCATTACCTTTATTTTAGTTATTATTGGTGCGTGATCTGAAATAGTTATTGGATGCATTTCAAGACCTTCAATTAAGTGCACATGTTCCTGTGAGATAATAAATCTATCTAGCCTAGCCCAGTTTTTGTATCTCGGTGAATAATATGCAAATTCACTCTGAACTCCTAGTACTGAATTCATAACTTCCTTGCCAAACATTTTTATAAATTTCTTCAAAAATCTACCCTCCTTTGTTGTATTTTCCCTTCTAGGCCTCCCAGACACATCTCCACTGTTGCAAACCAAATTCCCCTCTCCACCTCTAATTAATATTCCTTGCTAAAAGTTGATTTTTTTTATCCCAGAATTTTCTTAAGCTCCTTTATAGCAGTTTTAGGTAGGATGTAAATGCATGCCAGTGTAATACTCCTCCCTAGCCAGTAGCCGCTTAGTACTATGTATCTTCCATTATTATCTTTTTTCCTCTTCTATCACTATTGGAGCTCCTCTTACAATTAACATAAGTACTCCTCTTTTCCTTTGTCCCAGATATTCCACTGAATAACCATCCTGAAAACCTTTCTTTATCACATTCACATGTTCAGTTCTTTCCAGGTGTGTCTCCTGTAGCATAACTATTAGCATTGTACATTTGTAATATAGTTCACTACTCTTTCTTTTTTATATTTATCTTTAAGACAATTCATATTGAAAGACATTACAAAAAGCATCATTTTCTTATATAGTTATTATTGCCACCTTTTATGTATAATTGATTTTTTGTTAAATGTCTAGTTTCATCTTCTATTTTAAATGTCTAGTTTCAACTTTTATGTTACATGCATAAACTGTTTGGCAAGTTGATCTTTTATACAGTTATTTCTTGTCATATCCATTTGCGCCTATGCCATGTTTTACATAAATCTTTGTTTTTTGAAAGCCCTCAAACCAAACAAACAAACCCCCAAACCCCCTTAAAACATATTAACTTAATAGCACACAAAACTATGTCCATCTTCAAATATTGAAGTTTTTACTTCATAATAAGAACAAAAGTTTTAAGTTGATAGCCACACGGACAGGCTAGAGTTAATTAAAAAGAAAGGTTAGTCTTGCTAAGATGCATGGTACAACCTGTGCTATTAGTAAGTGCTGTTGATTTTGTCTATCTTTATAGCTCTCCCAGCTGAGAAAACACTTGAATACTTTCAGTAAACACTTTCTCCAAGCCATTTCTCTTTATCAAATTGTCTTCTAGTGACATGCAAACTAGACACAAAACTGCTGAGGGTATCTTGTTTACCAGGAAAAAGCCTTATAATATAGATTCATAGGTTGGTTTTAGGCTGTCGGCCCTAGGGCCTATACAAGCCTAGCCATAACAATTCCCTGGCTATTTCTTCCCACAGTATTTACTTCCCTGGACCCCTGTCTAGCAGGGTGACTGACATGATCCCCGGGGTGAATTTCCTATCTCCCATCCAATCATCAAGGTTCCTTTTGAAGAGGGCCAATGAGGTGCTCTGCTTGACATGTATGCGCAGTTTATTCCAGAGTCTGGGGAGTCTCTGGGTCAGGAACCTATCCCTCCAGCATGTTTTGTTCGTTGTGATGACAAGGTTTAGATCCCTGGAGTGTGTGTCTCTGAGGGATTGGGATTTCTTTAAATGTAGCATGTCCAAAAGCTCTGGGTTTGACATGGCTTTGTATGTTAAGCAGAGATCACCTCTGAGTAGATGATATGTGACAGAGTATAGGTGGAGTTTTTTTAGACGGTCAACATAGGGAATATGCTTTAGGCCTGTGATTCTTTTAGTGAGGTATTTTTGTGGCCTTTCCAGTTGTTGCAGATGTCTTGAGAGGTACATACCAAACGGGGCATTGTGTTCTATAATGGGTCTAATGAGGGATGAGTACAGTGGGACAATGACCTCCTTTTTTCTGGATGAAAAGCCCTTAGTGATGAGGTGTGCCACATAGAAGGATTTCCTGACTGTGATGAGGTGTTCCACATAGAAGGATTTCCTGACTGATATTCAATATTCTTTTATATTTACATGGTTTGTAATAAACTTGTTACTGGATAATGGATAGGGTCATAACCCAGTCATTTCCCCATGTAAGCATGGGAAAAAGCACACTGATTTTTCTTTTGTCATAGTTTCTTAACCAGATCCTTCCTCTCTCCCCATCCCACCCCCCCCCACATTTTTCATTGCAGTGCCTACATTTCTTAAAACTGAACAAAGAAAATAAGAGAGGGGAGGAAAAAAGAAAAAAAAAAAGCACCTCTTTATATTAGTACCCCATTACATTAAAAATGAGAAAGTTTTACTTCAAGTCTAATTGGTTTTGTATTATCTTTATAGCACTCACAGCTAGGAACCCCCCCCCCGATTGTTTTCAGAAACATTATGTCCTAGACAATTTCTCTTTTTCTTTTTTTTCCTCAGCCAATCCCCTTTCACCAGACTGTCTCCAGTTTCTCTTAATCAGATTGTTTCCATGGAGACATTAAGTCCAGCTGCAGAATTGCTACTTAGTATACATGCATTTGCTAGAAAAAAGCCTCATGATATTCAGTATTCTTTTTCATTTACTTGCTGTCTCTTAAATCTAACCAATCTAAGGTTCTTAAGCCAGTCATTTCCCCATGCAAGAATAAAAAAGCACATTAATTTTAACTTTGTCATGCCTTTCTAACCAGGCTCCTTTTTTATCATTGCATTACATATATTTCTCAAAACTGTACAAGAAGAAAAAGGGGGAGAAAAGGAAAAACAATACCACCTGTTAACAATTTCCATTACACTTAAAAATAGCATGCAAAGAAAACCATGCATCACAAATACAGTACCATTAAGAAAAGAAAATATTTTCTTTACCTACAGTTAGCTTTCTCCCCCCTCCCCCTCCCCAAAGCTTTCTTCTGAATAACAATGACATGAAGTAGGGCATATAGTCCAGAGTCCCCCACAAATCCAACAACTCCCTAAAAAGTCTAACATTTCTAGAATCTCTTGTTCTGTCATATTTCACAAATATAATTACTGCATTGTAATCCCACATTGTTACTGGTTTTATTATTGCTCTTCTCCATCACCCATATCCCGTCTCTGCTTCACTTCCAATGCACTCTCAACTCCTCTAGTCAACTCTCATGTTCCATGTTCCCTTCCTTCTCTCCAACATTTTTTGTTGAAATACTGGAAAAGGCTTCACAGGCAGAGTCTCTCCATGGTCTCTATTACCAGAAGAACAAGAAGCAGAATCTCCCTTTGTTGTTTGTTGGACAAACCTTTGTATTTCCTCCCTAGCATGGACCCTATCAAAAAATGATTTTGTCTCTTCAGGGAAGAACACCCTAAAGACAGCTGGGCACAGCAGTTTGACATTCTCTGAACAGTGGAATGAATTTATCTCTCTTCTGCCTGGTGTACAATGAGTAATCACGCTCCACAAACTCTGCTGTCTCCCACCCCCAGCATTTCGGCCCTATGGCAAAGTCCTGTCAGAATCAACTTTTTCTGCTGTTAGTATTGCATCCCCACCCTTATAGGTCTAGATTGCTTTCCTACAGCTAGGCATAGAACATACACATGATGCCCCCCCCCTCAACCAACAACTCCCACTATGGAATACTAGTCCAGTTGCCCATCTGTGCTTTCATAAAATGAATGTAGCCTGCTCCTTCCAGCTTCTCTGGTATAGCTGAAAATCTCAGGTTTTTCCAGTGTGCTCTGTCCTCTAATTCTATTATTTTTTGAAACATCTATTCCTGAGTAGTCTCATGTTCAGCCAGCCATTTCTTCATTTTGACCTCTGATTTTTGCAGCTTTATCATCTCATCTAAATATCTTTTTAAAACTTCTTCTATTTTTTTCCAGCCTTTTGTTGTTTGTGTTGATATAGTCCATCAGTGTTTTATTTATTTTAACCAGGTCTGTAAGCAGTTGTTTTATATCTTCCTGTAGGTTATTGGAAATCATATGTGAAGGTTGCATTGCTTTTTGCTGAACAGCTGCAGAACTTTCTCTAGTCAGTGTTTCTTCTTCACTTTTTGTAGCTGATTTTTCCAGGTCTTCTGTATTTCATTATTCCTGGTATCCCGACAGTGCACTTATAGGTTCATAGGTTCATAGGTTTATACTAGGCTATCTGCCCTAAGGCATTTATAAGCCTAGCCCAAAGTTTTTGTGGCTTACGCCACCCCTTATGTTAAAAAATACTGTGCCCATTAGTTTGTTGTGCCTCTGTCCAGCAGTGACACAGAGATGATTCCCGGGCTAAACTTACGATCTCCCATCCACCGGTCAAGATTTCTCTTGAACAGAGCCAGTGAGGTGCTCTGCCTCACATGGACTGGGATTTTATTCCACAGCATAGGGAGTCTCTGGGTGACAAATCTATCCCTCCAGCATGTCCTATTTATATCCATGCTAAGGTTTAAGTCGCTTGCTCTAGTGGATCTGGTAGATTTGGATTTTTTGAGGTGGAGCATGTCCATTAATTCCGGGTTGGACATGGCCTTGTATGTCAGGCACAGGTCACCTCTGAGCAGGCGGTATGCACTGAATAGAGCTGGAGTTTCTTCAGTCTGGCAGCATATGACAGATTTTGGAGTCCCTTTATCCTTTTGGTGAGGAACTTTTGGGGTCTCTCCAATTGCTGCAGGTGTCAGGTGAGATACATCCCTAATGGGGCATTGTACTCGATCATTGGTCTGATAAGTGAAGAGTACAGGGGAACAATGACCTCACTTGATCTGGATGTGAATCCCTTCATGATCAGGTGGGCAATGTAGAAGGTCTTTCTAACCACTTTAGCAATGTGAGTGTCAAAAGAAAGGCCACTGTCAACCTGGGTCCCCAGGTCCCTGATAACCTATTCTGTGCTTAATGGATTGCCACCTATATGGTAGCTTGGGGTTACCTTGTTTTTCCTGAAGGGTATGACTATACATTTTTTGGCATTTAACTTCAGGCCATGGCTCTGGCACCAGTTATCAGTTTCCGTGAGACCCCTCTGAAGGATATCTGTGTCCGATGTACTTTCTACTATGGTGCCCAGTTTGCAGTCATCTGCAAACTTTGTCAGCCATAGTCCTCCTATGTTTGCCTGTACTTCTGAGAAGTAGATGCCAAACAACAGGGGGCCAAGGACTGAGCCCTGTGGGACCCCACTTGTGACCGGCTTGGAGTCTGACATGGTGCCAGCAACTCTAACCCTGTGGGTTCTGTCCTTTAGCCAGTTTGCAACCCATCTTGTGACATATGGGTTTACATTTAAGCTGGTAAGTTTCTCTATAATACCCGAGTGGGGTATTGTGTCAAAAGCTTTTGCAAGGTCAAGGTAGGCTGTATGGACTGCCTTTCCCTCATCAATGGCCTTGGTGACTGTTTCAAAGAAGTCGACCAAGTTCAAAAGGCATGATCTGCCCTTGACAAAGCCAAACTGGGTCGGGTCCAATGTCTGCAAGTCCCCTATGTCTTTGTTTATGAGTTCCATTATGATCCTCTCCATAGCTTTGCAGACCAGGCTTGTTAAGCTTATGGGGTGGTAATTTCCAGGGTCCGTAGAGGTACCACCTTTGTGGAGTGGGACCACAGTTGCTGTACGCCACTCCTTGGGCACGTATCCTGTGGTAAGGCTAAGATTAAACAGCTGCATTATATGCGGGTTTAGTTCCTCGTTGAGTTCGTGTAGCACACAGCCGGGGACACCATCCGGTCCCATTGATGCTGTGTTTTTAGCTTTAGAGAGAGCAGCTTTCACCTGCACATTAGAGATGTCTGGGAGGCTACACTCCGCTGGGATAGTTATCTCTCCTTTGGGGAGAGGGGTGAAGTTTGCACTGAACCTGTCTGCCAGTATGTTGGCAATGTCTGTGGGTTCAGTGATTTTTGTATCATTTTGGACTAATTCTGCACATATCTGGGAGTTTCCACCCAGGTTTCTAACATAGCTGAAGAAGGCCTTATGACTGTCTTTGAATCTATTGCAATTTTTCTCTCAAATTTGGCCTTGGATGATTTTATGAGTGCTCGTATTTTTTTACTAATAATGATCAAGGTCGTCTTCTCTTTTATGGATTTTGCTCTATCATGTAACAGCTTTCTCCTCTTATTGTAAAGTTTGTTTATGGGTGGGGTCCACCAGACTGGACGTTTGCCCTTGGTGGAAAGAGTCTTGGTTTTATTAGGGATTGCCTGATCCATGCAGTCCTGGAGGTGTTCATAGAAGGCATTTGTAAGGGCTTCCGCAGCTTGGGTTGTGGTTTCCACTGGCTCGGGGGCCTTGAAGGATACCACACCAGTCTTGAGTAGTGTGAAGTTTGCTTTAGAGAAGTTCTTCACTGTGGTCTTTTTGTTTGGGGTGGGGCGGATGTGGATTTCCAGTGAGATAAGTTTGTGATCTGATCTCACCAATGAGGGATATACTTCCAGTGTGGAGCATTTTGTCCCCATGTTTGTGATGATGAGATCTAGTATATTTTCTCCAGTTGTGGGAACGGTGACTAGTTGTTCCATGGCATTTGAATTTATGAACTCCAGGAACCTTTGGGCTTGAAAGTTGGGGCTTGAGTAATGTTCCCAGTCTATATTCGGGTAGTTGAAGTCACCCAATATAATGGTGTTTGGAGATACATTTATACCCTCCAGTGTCTTCAGGAAGGCTGTGTGGGGTTCCTGAGTTTGAGAGGGTGGCCTGTAGCATGCTACAAATTGTAGAGCAGTTTTGCCTATGGTTAATTGCACCTGGATGGTTTCCGATGCTTCGTGCGTTGCCACCAACCTGGAGGTGTGGGTATCCTTGATGAATATGGATACACCCCCTCCTTTTGTGGTGTGGTCCGGGTTTTGGGGCCAGAACGCATGATATGAGGTAAAACCTGATAGTGCCGGGGTGCTCTCAGGAGCCTTAAACCAGGTTTCAGTCACAGCACAGACATCGATATTCTCCATACTGAGGAGGGCCTCGAGAGCGTGCATTTTGAGATTTAGACTTCTGGCATTGAGCAGCATTACCCTTAGTTTCTTCCCATTTTTGTTTTCTAGGGTGGTAGGTTTAGAATTTGAGCCTTGCCTAAAAAAGGCACTATGGGGGTGGCAAGAGCCTTAGCCAATATCCGAATCCTAGGGGTGACAGGTGCAAGCCGTCCCTTGCGAAGCAGCGTGGCTTGTCAAGCATGTCATCCCAGGCAGACAGACACTGGATCCCCTTTGAATCACACCAGAAATTAAGCCAATTGTTAAAGCTGATCATCTTGTCTCTATGTTGTGGCATCATTCTTGGTGAAGGAAGGATACTGCTCAGGGTCAGGGTCATACCTGCCTGGGCAACATAATCAGAGAGCTCCTCTATGTCTCTTTTCATGTAGTCCAGGGAGGTACATCTCAGGTTGTTCACACCAGCATGGACAATGACTGTGTCATATTTGTACTTGCTGTGGAGTGACCCGAGTGCTTGTGTTATGTGGCGTATTCTAGCGCCCGATAGGCAGCTTACTGTGACTCTCTCCTTGTTCAGCCTGGTGAGTGGGATGTCAGTGTGTCTGACTATGGAGTCCCCTATGACAAGTATGTTTGGTGCTGTATTTGGCCTTTAGGGCTGTGACTGCTTTGCACACTGATTTTGTGGTTTATGTGTTGCCTGTGGTGTGTCATGAGGTGGCAGTTGCTTGGATGTCTGCTTTGGAGGCCTCTACTGTTTAGGTAAATTTTTGCTCAGAGCCTCCGAGTATGACTTTGTGTGTTTATGTGTTTGATTCATTGTTGTGATACCTTTATGTGAGACTGGTTTTGTGGTGTGTGTAGTTGCCTTCTCCTCCTGTCTGGTCTTGCCAGTTCTGAGTTGAGTGAGCTCAGCCTCCAGTTTGGCTAAATAGCTGCATCTCTCACAAGTATTTGTGTTATGTGGGAGGAGGAGAGGGTTGTCAGTGTACATGAGGCAATTGTAACATTGCCTCAATATTCCCAAATTCATCAACTGGACAGGAGAGGACGCCAGCATCTGGCCCTTTGACATGCTAGAGAAATTTAGAAGTTAGGGGTGTAACTGAATAAGAGAGGACTTAGTAAGGAAGTGGGTACTCCTGGGGGGGGTTTTGCTAGTGAGGGACTTTGTATAATACAGAAGTGCTAAACCTCAAAAGAAGATGCTTTTAAGACAAGTAAAAGCTTTTAGGAACAAGTGCTGCCCTTTTTAGTTAAGGGATATACTGTTTAGATTACTAGTAGAGCAGTTCTAAGGGAAAAAATGAACAGACTTTATGGAGCCAGAAAAAGTTTAACCTTGTTAAACCGGCGCTGCCCGATGCTGCTCTAGTGGCAACTCTGCGCTAAATCAGCTTAAAGCACTCTAAAGCGTGCTTGATAGCAGGGGCTGGAAAGAGCCAGGAATTGACCCAAAACAGCCAATAAAACTACAGTTTCAAGTCAGTAACCACTCCCACGGGGGGCAGGGAAGCAGCTCAATGTTTATCACTGCCACTGATCAACAGAGAGACTTTCCTTTAGCCCAAGCAAAAATGGCCTCACAGAAACTTACAAAACAGTTCAAGAACAGCAAGCCTGTAATTTGAACTTTTTTAAATCTCAGAAAAGTGGGAAAAAAGCAAGATTTTTTTTTTTGTTTTTGTTTTTTCAGAGATAGCAGAGTCCATAGCAGAGTCCAGTTACTGAAATGTATGCATAAACACAAGTCTACTGGCCTCCTCTGCTGAGTTTCTGTTTTCTCACTGGGAGAGCTAACAACAAGATATTACACATTGTGTAGCCATCTTGGAAGTCACTCAGAGACTTACGTTAAGCTAAAATAAAGGTTATCCATGCTAGGATGCAGCATGTGCTTCTCATATAATGACATTTCTTGTACTATATTAGTAGTAGAGTGACCCTCTTCTCATTAAACAGCACAGACTGGAGTAACTGTAACTATTTTACTTTGGTGTTTTTGCCCAGGGTCTCCCCTATAGAAGAGCCTTCAGCTCAGTGGGATGAGTGAATCACCAGATAGGACAAATAAATAATCATTGGAAATGATATGATTACTCCTATTACAAATGTAATGGAACCCTTCCTGTTGTATGCAGTTCAGTTTTGGAGTCTCCATTCATCCAAGAAGAGTTTTAACTATGGCAGTCCAAAAGCACTATGAAAAAATACTTCATGAACTAAACACAGGAAGTCACACTTGACAGAAGATGTGAATAATATATTTTAAATGATTCAAAGCCTAGGAGAACAGTTTATTTTGGAAAATCAGTTTGCAGAGGAAAAAACATTCTATTTCAAAAACAGGATAACGTGAGGAGTACTTGGTCAGAGAACATGTATAGTGGGATGAAACAATTCTATAAAGGATTGCCAGGATTCAAATGTATGAGTGAATTCAATTTGCTCTGGGACATGCAGAACAGGTTATTTTAAGCAGAAGGTAAAATATGTATTCACTTATGGAGGCCTTTAAATACAGCCACATTTTATAGTTTTATTTATTTGAAACTTTCAGACTTTATTCTCTTATCTGTTCCTCACACTTAGAGCAACTCATTCAGCAAACCACCCCTAATGATGAGATTCTACCACCAGGTTACAACATCTTAAGGCTAGATAGAAAAAATAGCAAGGGTGGTGGTCGCAATTCTATTCACAAACGAAACGCACCTCCAGCCATTTCATATCCCTCTACCAACATTTCAAAACGCTGAAACCATAGGCTCTAGTCTATCAATAAACAACGAAAAACATGAACATCCTTTGTTGCTACATTCCTCCTGGAAATAGCTCCCCAGCGATAGAAGAGATCCTTCAGTGGCTGAATCAAAACTCCCCTCAAGAAAAATTTTACTAGGCGACCTCAATACTGACTGGCAAACCTGCAGCTCCAAAAACCCTACCAACAGTACTAGCCTCTACAATTTCACACAACTAATTCAAGACCCCACCAGAATAGACAAGAAAACCCATAAACAAACCATTATTGACTGGACACTAGTAAATAGCCGCAAAATCACTATCAGGTTGGATCCTTACCAGATGCACTCAGTGACCATCATCCCACTTTCCTCCTTAGGAAACGAACCAACACCCCTAAACCCATAACCTATAGATACATCAGGGATGATAGTAACTTAACCCCAGACACCTAAACAAAATTCTCCACCAATGTAACTGGCACCCTCTAAAAACCATACACCTAGATCAAGCAGAAGACTATTTTAATAATATATTTATCTCAGGTCTAAATTCCATTGCACCAGTAAGAAAGAGCAAAACCAAAGCAGACTATGCACCATGGTTAAGTCGGGACACAAGAGCCCTTCTAAAAACCAGCGACAAGACCTGGAAGCACTGGAAATAAGGCAACTCTGATCATACCAAGCAAAAGTATAAACAACTTAGGAACTTATCTACAAAACAAAACAAACTAGACAAACAAAACTACTTCCTAGGTCTCCAAAACAAATACTCAAAGAATCCTCCGTTTTGGCATTCTATCAACTCCCTACTAAAACCTGGAACAATTGCTACCCCCACCCCCACCTCCCCATATGCTAACAGCAAAGATATAGCCTCCCAGATTAACTCTCACTTCATAAACTCAATCCATACTCTATCCAACCAGCTAACAAACACTAATACCTCATCTACCACAACTGCTGGGAACACTCCTGGCAATACTACCACCCAACCATCCTTCTCCCTCTCTCCTGTCCCTACATCAAAAATTAGAAACCTCCTCCTCAAACTAAAACCTATCACACTAGCTGCAGATGTTTTACCCGCTAACTTCCTAAGAACAGCAGCTGACTGTCTTTCTTACCCAGTATCAATCCTAATAAACAGGTCCATTCAAGAAGCTAATGTTCCACAATTATGGAAAATATCCTACATTATACCTCTTCACAAAGGAGGTAAATCTTACGACTTTTACAACTATAGACCTATAGCTATTCTTTCCCCCTTATCTAAGCTTCTAGAGAAATGCATACACTCACAAGTTATGCAATACCTAGACACAAACAAGCTTCTCTCATCCACCCAACTCAGTTTCCACCCTCACCATAGTACAACTTCTGCTCTTCTCTCTTATACAATCTGGTTAATCAGCATAGAAACAACAACAACTATGTATCTGCTACCTTTTTAGACCGCTCAAAAGCATTTGACATGGTCTCACACCCTAAACTACTGGACGCCCTACATTCTCTATCCTTTATTTCCCCTACAATCTCCTGGTTCAGTAGCTACCTATCAGACAGACAACAATCTATACAATGGCACAATGAACTTTCCCTTTGTCTCCCTAACTCTATGGGAGTACCACAAGGCTCAATATTAGGCCCACTACTTTTCACTATCTTTACAAACAATCTATACCTCCTCCAAGCAAGCCTCATTAATTCAGTATGCAGATGATTCCACTCTCATCTGTGCAGCCTCATCTGTCAACACCCTACAACAACTAGCCCGAGGATCATTCACTGCTATTGAAACTTGGATCACTGACATCTAACTTATTCTTAATCCTAACAAAACCAAACTTCTGCTATTCACACCTAATAAAACAAAATTCTCCCCCGTCACTTTCTCCGTCTCATCTAGGAATGGCACTATCACCTCTCTATCCACTCAAACAAAACTCCTAGGAGTTGAAATAGACAACAACCTAGCATTTGATCTTCACATAGCGCAAACCATTGAAAAAGTTCATAAGAAAATGGGAACCCTATACAGCCACAAAAATTATATCACAGAAAAAGCACAGATCACCCTAGTTCAAACTCATCTCCTATCAACATTTACTTATGCCGCACCAATCCTAACCCACACTAGAAAATCAGATCTGGATAAGATAGAGTCATGCTACAATAAAATTGCTAAATTTGCCAACAATTCCCCCTTTAGAACTCACCACTGCCAAGTACTAAAAGAAATTTAATGGCTTGAATTTCCTAACTTACTAACTTACCAACAACTCACCTACGTCTTTAACATCAGAAACTACCCAGACAAAACTCCTGCCCTCAGTCAGCTAATAACCTCCCACTCTTCCAGTCGCCCTCTACGTTCTTCCAATAAACCTTTCCTCAGTGTTACTACTGCTAACAACACTACAGGAAAAGCCCTTTATTCCCACATCATAGCCAGAAAATGGAACAACCCCCCCCCCCAATATAACCTCCACAACAACAAACACAAACTTCAGAAAATTACTCAAAACTCATCTTAGGGCAACTTGGATTTGCTCTTGTATCACTTGATAATCTCTATACCTTCTCATCTCTTCTACCAAACTACTCCAGTCTAGAATACACACTATTCTATTTACATAGAAATACTTACTCTTATAATATACCAAACTGTTCTTTGTACTCCTTTCTGTGTATACCTACTAAAACTGTAAGCAGTACATACTACCTTTTGTAAATATTATTTCTAACTGTAAAAATCACACAACAGAGAGGTGCACCATACGCTGTATAACAAAAAAACACTCCAAATGTTCCAGATAATCCAAGGGTTTAATATGGTAAAAACGAACAAACAAACGGGCTGCAGATAGTAAGCGCTTTCAAGTTAAAATAACGCTTCATCAGACTTCAAAAAGCAATCTGACCACATTCACTTAAATACACTGAATGACATCACAGCTTGATTAAATCAACAAATTGCATAAATAAAAATCAGCAACTAAGTGAATAACATTGTAGAGGCTTAAAGGCATAAGCCAAAGGCTTCCCGTGTACAACTCTATATGAATCTAAAACCAACACAACAAAATTTATATGCATCCATAAAACCACTAAAAACATATATATAAATGTACATATATGAGCATATGCACTCAATATGAACAAATACATTAATAAAAACACAATGTTGTTAATGTCTCAGCGGTCTACCCGCTAAGAATGGTTTGAGTGTGATCCTATCATTCAATCCATATTTATGTGCTTGTAATTTTAGGATCCACTTGCTTTCTCTCTCCTCCGTATAATTTCTAATGTTGCCCAATCTACCGCTCCTAATAACTATCTCCACTACCCTAAACTTAAAAATGTGTGTAGATCCTTGTTCTACTATATGTCGTGCCAAGGCATTGGTGATGTTTCCTTTCTCAATGGCATACATATGCTCTCTTATATGCTCACGTAGGGATCTGTTCGTTTTGCCAACATAAAACTGTTTACAAAGCTGACATTCAGCAATGTATACAATGTTGGTGGACTTACAATCAGCATATTGCTTGAAAGCATAAACATGTCCAGTGACTGGATGTATAAAGCAGTTGGAGTCAGCTATATGTTTACACTGTTTACAGGAACGACAAGCAAAAGTGCCCGTCCTCTGAGATGGTTTCTGATCAACAGGCGTCCTGTCATAATACAGTAGCCTGTTGAGTGATTTCATATTCCTGTATGCTATACGTGGTCCGTCATCAATTAAAGTCCTGATCTTGTCGTCCATCATCAAAAGTTTCCAATTATTATTTATCACTTGTGTAATGTGACTGTTCTTGTTGGCGAAAGGAATGGTTAATCTATTGACAGTTGGAACACCAATGTCCCTCTTAGGTGGTAGATTGACATCTACTCTTTTTATGAATGGTAAACCTAGGCCTGTTCTCTGCAAGTCTCCTTCTATGATGTCACTATGAACTTCAGCTCTGTTATAACCTCTAGAGATGAAGTTATTAGCCAATTGTGTCTTATGGTGTTCGTAGACAGTATCCTGAGTAGTCAACCTGGAGACCCTCAAAACCTGATTCTTCACTATGTTCCTATGGACATGTTCGGGATGCATGCTACTACGATGTAAAAGGTTGTTCTTCCAACATGGCTTCCTGTATAACTCTGTGTCAATGCCAGTTAACCCCTTTCTTATCTTAACATCTAAGAAATCAATTTCACATGCCGAGTGAATACTGTCAAAAAACAAAAATCCAGTGGTATCATTTAAATAGGTCACAAAATCCATCAACTGTTCAACAGTCCCTCCCCAAACAATAAAAACGTCATCTACAAATCTACTATAATGTTTTAAATGTGTCCTAAAGTCAATATTATTAAGGACATATGTATCTTCCCAATGTGCCAACACCAGATTGGCATAGGCGTTGGCACATAGGGTACCCATTGCTACCCCCTTGGTTTGTAAATAATATTTGCCATTATAGAAAAAGACATTATTGTCAAGTATTAACTCAAGGAGGGACATCCATCTGGTGACCTTGTCACCTGGTAGTTTGTTCTTAACCAAGAATGACCTCACATAGTCCATACCAATGTCATTGGGTATCGAGGTAAATAATGATTTAACATCTAAGGTTACAAAAAGATCACTACTCCTAAAAGATGAAGACTTGCTAAAAATAGCAAGGTCTTCTAAAAAGTGAGTGGTATCTCTCAAAACCTGTTTGACTCCTAGGACTACTGGTTTAAACATTTTATCCAAATAAATGGATAAGGGCTCCGTTAGCCAGCCTCTGCTAGAAACAATCGGTCTCAATGGTGGGTCTAGAGGTTCTTTATGGATCTTAGGAAGACCTCTGAAGGAAGGGACTAGAGGGTTTTCTACCAAAAAGTACTTACAAAGATCATTGTCTATAACATGTGTCAACAATAAATCATACAAACTCCCATGAACTCCTTTGATCAAATTATTGAGACTATTGCCATGTAAAAGATGGTAAGTATCACCATCTGATAACATGAACTCCATCTTATGACAATAAGCAATCTTATCCATGATTACCACGGCTCCACCCTTGTCAGCTTGTCGAACAACGATGTTATCATTGTTCTTCAAGCTGACAATGGCTTCTCTTTCATCTGGCGTTGTGTTGAAAAAACAGGGTTTAACATCATTGTTGTTGTACAACTCAAAAATATCGCTCTCACGCCGCTCAAAAGCCTCTAACAGAGGGTGTTGTTGAGGAACAAACGTGGAAGGTTTCCTGAACAAATCAAACTCATTGCCCTTTGTATTGGAATCACTTTGCCCATATAGCAAACTAAGACCAAGCTTCCTAGTGAATAACTTAATATCAACGATAATATCAGTTAAATCATTGGAGCTAGAGGGTATAAAACCCAACCCTTTGTTCAGCAAAGACAATTCATGTGTGGTCAATTCATACCTCGATATATTGATCACTAGGTCCTGGGAACTGGCTTCAATGCCCTTTTCTGTTGTTGAGGAACCTCCTCTGTGTTCTTCCTCTTCAATGCCCTGTTCTATGGAGACCAAGTCCTTCTCGAAGGGTTTGAAGGGCAACGGAAAGAAGGAAACCCTTCACCTTTCAACACTTCTTCTTCCGTTAGGTTAACAAAGGAATCAATAGTTAACTGCTTCACGCATATCGCTCCTTGTGTTCAGAGCAGCAGGTACCGACTGTACCTCTATGGCGTCTTGATTATCAGCGTGTACCATCGCTTCAATAATGACTTGTCGGGGTTTGGAAACTGCTGCTGTCGTCATCTTCACATCCGAATTAGAGCGCGGTGGTATCGATGAATGAGTCATTTCACTCGCACTTCCCAAAGACGTCATCAAATGGGTGGATCCCTGTTCAGGACCTCGGTTGATGGTAGCCGGTTTTAAAGGCAAAGGAGTAACTTTGTCAGAACGGTTGTTGTTAAATGAAGGTTTCTCACGAGGCCAAGAAAAGACTTGGCCCTTTTGAAAATCCATGAAATCCCTTTCAAGTTTCCTCTTCTTGTCCTGTAGGGACTTAGTATCAAGGGAAGATAACATGAGTTTCAAGTCGTTAGATAACGTAGTCAATTTACTAAATCCTAAGAGCTGATGTAACTCGCTCTCTATAGTTTTGATCTCAATTGTCAACATATTCTCAACCAGTTCATATTGCTCAATAAGAATCCTAATGTAAGAGAAACTTGTATCCAAGTTTAGCTTCTGCCACTTGGCTAGGAGCTCAGGGTGTGCTGTGCCAAACATAGGCATTTTCAACACTCTAAGACCCCTCGGAACCAATTTAAAACATAAGCACGCCTCCATGTGTAATTTCTGCCATTGCACATTGCGCAGCTTCTGTAACTTGTTTTTCAATTTTCTCGTAATGAGAATAATATTCCTGTTTTATTTAATGCTATTTGCAGTACCTTCATTGTTGATTAGCCATAGTTTGGCACAGCACACCCTGAGCTCCTAGCCAAATGGCAGAAGCTAAACTTGGATACAAGTTTCTCTTACATTAGGATTCTTATTGAGCAATATGAACTGGTTGAGAATATGTTGACAATTGAGATCAAAACTATAGAGAGCAAGTTACATCAGCTCTTGGGATTCAGTGAATTGACTACATTATCTAACGACTTGAAACTCATGTTATCTTCCCTTGATACTAAGTCCCTACAGGACAAGAAGAGGAAACTTGAAAGGGATTTCATGGATTTTCAAAAGGGCCAAGTCTTTTCTTGGCCTCGTGAGAAACCTTCATTTAACAACAACCGTTCTGACAAAGTTACTCCTTTGCCTTTAAAACCGGCTACCATCAACCGAGGTCCTGAACAGGGATCCACCCATTTGATGACGTCTTTGGGAAGTGCGAGTGAAGTGACTCATTCATCGATACCACCGCGCTGTAATTCGGATGTGAAGATGACGACAGCAGCAGTTTCCAAACCCCGACAAGTCATTATTGAAGCGATGGTACACGCTGATAATCAAGACGCCATAGAGGTACAGTCGGTACCTGCTGCTCTCCTTGAACACAAGGGGAACGATGTACGTAGGAAGCAGTTAACTATTGATTCCTTTGTTAACCTAACGGAAGAAGAAGTGTTCGGTAAAGGTGAAGGGTTTCCTTCTTTTCCGTTGCCCTTCAAACCCTTCGAGAGAAGGACTTGGTCTCCGCAGAACAGGGCATTGAAGAGGAAGAACACAGAGGAGGTTCCTCAACAACAGAAAAGGGCATTGGCTCCCATGAACTCCTTTGATCAAATTATTGAGACTATTGCCATGTAAAGATGGTAAGTATCACCATCTGATAACATGAACTCATCTTCATGACAATAAGCAATCTTATCCATGATTGTTTGCAGCCAACGCCGTGTTATCATTGTTCTTCAAGCTGACAATGGCTTCTCTTCATCTGGCGTTGTGTTGAAAACAGGGTTTAACATCATTGTTGTTGTATAACTCAAAATATCGCTCACACGCTCGCTCAAAAGCCTTCTAACAGAGGGTGTTGTTGAGGAACAAACGTGAAGGTTTCCGAACAAATCAAACTCATTGCCCTTTGTATTGGAATCACTTTGCCCATATAGCAACTAAGACCAAGCTTCCTAGTGAATAACTTAATATCAACGATAATATCAGTTAAATCATTGAGCTAGAGGGTATAAACCCAACCCTTTGTTCAGCAAAGACAATTCATGTGTGTCAATTCATACCCGATATATTGATCACTAGGTCCCGGGAACTGGCTTCAATGCCCTTTTCTGTTGTTGAGGAACCTCCTCTGTGTTCTTCCTCTTCAATGCCCTGTTCTATGGAGACCAAGTCCTTCTCTCGAAGGGTTTGAAGGGCAACGGAAAAGAAGGAAACCCTTCACCTTTATCAACACTTCTTCTTCCGTTAGGTTAACAAAGGAATCAATAGTTAAGCTTCCACGCATATCGCTCCCCTTGTGTTCAAGGAGAGCAGCAGGTACCGACTGTACCTCTATGGCGTCTTGATTATCAGCGTGTACCATCGCCAATAATGACTTGTCGGGGTTTGGAAACTGCTGCTGTCGCCATCTTCACATCCGAATTAGAGCGCGGTGGCACGATGAATGAGTCATTTCATCGCACTTCCCAAAGACGTCATCGGTGGATCCCTGTTCAGGACCCTCGTTGATGGTAGCCGGTTTTAAAGGCAAAGGAGTAACTTTGTCAGAACGGTTGTTGTTAAATGAAGGTTTTCTCAGGCCAAGAAAGACTTGGCCCTTTGAAAATCCATGAAATCCTTTCAAGTTTCCTCTTCTTGTCCTGTAGGGACTTAGTATCAAGGGAAGATAACATGAGTTTCAAGTCGTTAGATAACGTAGTCAATTTACTAAATCCTAAGAGCTGATGTAACTCGCTCTCTATAGTTTTGATCTCAATTGTCAACATATTCTCAACCAGTTCATATTGCTCAATAAGAATCCTAATGTAAGAGAAACTTGTATCCAAGTTTAGCTTCTGCCACTTGGCTAGGAGCTCAGGGTGTGCTGTGCCAAACATAGGCATTTTCAACACTCTAAGACCCCTCGGAACCAATTTAAAACATAAGCACGCCTCCATGTGTAATTTCTGCCATTGCACATTGCGCAGCTTCTGTAACTTGTTTTTCAATTTTCTCGTAATGAGAATAATATTCCTGTTTTATTTAATGCTATTTGCAGTACCTTCATTGTTGATTAGCCATAGTTTGGCACAGCACACCCTGAGCTCCTAGCCAAATGGCAGAAGCTAAACTTGGATACAAGTTTCTCTTACATTAGGATTCTTATTGAGCAATATGAACTGGTTGAGAATATGTTGACAATTGAGATCAAAACTATAGAGAGCAAGTTACATCAGCTCTTGGGATTCAGTGAATTGACTACATTATCTAACGACTTGAAACTCATGTTATCTTCCCTTGATACTAAGTCCCTACAGGACAAGAAGAGGAAACTTGAAAGGGATTTCATGGATTTTCAAAAGGGCCAAGTCTTTTCTTGGCCTCGTGAGAAACCTTCATTTAACAACAACCGTTCTGACAAAGTTACTCCTTTGCCTTTAAAACCGGCTACCATCAACCGAGGTCCTGAACAGGGATCCACCCATTTGATGACGTCTTTGGGAAGTGCGAGTGAAGTGACTCATTCATCGATACCACCGCGCTGTAATTCGGATGTGAAGATGACGACAGCAGCAGTTTCCAAACCCCGACAAGTCATTATTGAAGCGATGGTACACGCTGATAATCAAGACGCCATAGAGGTACAGTCGGTACCTGCTGCTCTCCTTGAACACAAGGGGAACGATGTACGTAGGAAGCAGTTAACTATTGATTCCTTTGTTAACCTAACGGAAGAAGAAGTGTTCGGTAAAGGTGAAGGGTTTCCTTCTTTTCCGTTGCCCTTCAAACCCTTCGAGAGAAGGACTTGGTCTCCGCAGAACAGGGCATTGAAGAGGAAGAACACAGAGGAGGTTCCTCAACAACAGAAAAGGGCATTGAAGCCAGTTCCCAGGACCTAGTGATCAATATATCGAGGTATGAATTGACCACACATGAATTGTCTTTGCTGAACAAAGGGTTGGGTTTTATACCCTCTAGCTCCAATGATTTAACTGATATTATCGTTGATATTAAGTTATTCACTAGGAAGCTTGGTCTTAGTTTGCTATATGGGCAAAGTGATTCCAATACAAAGGGCAATGAGTTTGATTTGTTCAGGAAACCTTCCACGTTTGTTCCTCAACAACACCCTCTGTTAGAGGCTTTTGAACGAGCGTGTGAGAGCGATATTTTTGAGTTGTACAACAACAAGGATGTTAAACCCTGTTTTTTCAACACAACGCCAGATGAAAGAGAAGCCATTGTCAGCTTGAAGAACAATGATAACATCGTTGTTCGACAAGCTGACAAGGGTGGAGCCGTGGTAATCATGGATAAGATTGCTTATTGTCATAAGATGGAGTTCATGTTATCAGATGGTGATACTTACCATCTTTTACATGGCAATAGTCTCAATAATTTGATCAAAGGAGTTCATGGGAGTTTGTATGATTTATTGTTGACACATGTTATAGACAATGATCTTTGTAAGTACTTTTTGGTAGAAAACCCTCTAGTCCCTTCCTTCAGAGGTCTTCCTAAGATCCATAAAGAACCTCTAGACCCACCATTGAGACCGATTGTTTCTAGCAGAGGCCCAAGCAAAAATAACAAGTTATGCTGAAGACCTGTTGTACCAAACCAAATAAATACGAAAAAATGAAGTACAGGTCACTGCTGAAATCTTCTTTGTTGAATCTCCTTTATTAAAAGTAAGCGCTTTCGGAATAATCCTTCATCAGACATAATTCAAAGTAACAAAAGCAGCCATATTTAAAACATAGATCATCCAATCACTTACTCCTAAAAGCCCGCCTTTTTTGTAAAGCAGGTTTAATTGGTAAAACATCATTAAGACCAGGTGGTCTATGTGCTCTTAAATCTACTATCCACTTAGATTCAGCTAATGCTGTTCTATGCTGAATGTCCCCCCCCCCTCTCATTGGTAGCAATATTTACAATGCATCTGAACTTAAAAGTGTGTGTGGGATTAGTCTCTATATGTCTGAATAAAGCATTGCTCACTTGACATGTTCTAATATTACTAATATGCTGTAAAATCCGAACCTTCAGCATGTTATTTGTCATACCTACATAAAAACTTTCACATTGTTCACAATTGGCCATATATACTAAGTGTTTTGTCCTGCAAGTAGCCCTCCCTTTAAATATAAAAGTTTGTGTCTTATCGGGGTGTTTATATTCAATGTCACTATTAATATATTGACAGGCCTTGCAGTTGCCACAGGGATATGTGCCTGCTCTAATATCTATTGTAGGTCTCCTATTCAAATATGTCTCCTTACATAGCAGGTCCTTAAGATTGTTGTTTCTCCTATAATTGAACATGGGACGTTCTGCCACTACGTCCTTAAGACTAATATCACTTCTTAGTATATTCCAATTGTTCTGAACTATATTACATATGTCTTTAATATTACTACCATATGTGAAAAGTATTCTAGGTTGTTCCTTCCTGCTACTACATAATCCTGTATCTATTTGTCTGCCACTAACAGGGCCTTGCATCCATGGCCTATTCTTCGTCTTCCTATGTAGTATATTGTTACTAACTGCCTTACTAACCATGTTCCTCTCATAGCCCCATCCAAAAAATGTCCACTCAGCCTAGAAAGTTCCTCGTCACAATAAGTATCTTCAGAACATACCCTAGATATCCTACCCACTTGACTCTTAACAATATTGGGAAAGATATGCCTCGGGTGCATGCTGTCATAGGATAGCAATGCATTTTGCCAACATTGTTTCCTATACAATTTCGAGGTGAAACCAAGGTTACTCTGTTCCACACAAACATCCAGGAACTCTATCTGAGTAAAAGAAGTTTTGGCACTAAGTCAAAAAAGTGGTGGTGGTGTGGAGAAAGGCTAAAAAGCTCTCAAAGGTGGAAGTATCCCCATCCCACAAAATAAAAACGTCATCCACAAATCTGACATACAAAACTATGTACTTATTCCATTCCTGATTATTAAGAATTTCCTTGGTTTCCCATTTGGACATAACCAAATTTGCATATGTATTAGCACAGGGGGTGCCCATAGCTACCCCCTGTGCTTGTCTGTATATGGACCCTGGTCCTATAAAGACATTGTTATTCAATACCAAGGATAGTAAATTCTCCACTACCAGTCACTTATGCTCAGTTGCTCCCAATCTACTTATTACTTCACCCACTGCTGTTATCCCATATTGTTGTTCAATGACAGTAAACAAACTGTTGACATCTAGTGTGGCCATCAATAATCCACCATGTTTGGGCTTGGTAGCCGCAGCTAATAGCCCCAAGAAATGCCCTGTGTCTCTTAGAATGTTATCTATCTGTTCTAAATACGGTTTAAGTGTAAACTCCAACATATAGAAATGTTCTCAGTGACCCACCCTCTCCCCGAGACAATGGGTCTGAGTGGTGGGTCTGTCAATGATTTATGTATTTTGGGCATAGCCTTGAATACAGGCGTAACTGGTTTATCTACCTTAAGGAACTCATAGACTTCATGTTCTAACAGACCCCTCTCTGATAAATTGTTTAACTGACTATGTACATTATCTATAATCATTCTAACTTGTAAAGGGTTGATGGGTACATATGCTCCATCTAAAGTCAGTGTTTCTATCAATTTCCTTTCATACCAACAAGTATCTAATACAACGATGGCTCCCCCCTTGTCAGCCATCTTAATGGTGATTTCTTTCTTGTCCATAAGGCCATGTAAAGCAGTCCTTTGTGTCGGTGTAAGATTATAATATCTATTAGCACTTCTCTCCTCAAAATATTTGAATAGGTCATTCTCACAAGCGTTCATGAACAAGTTAAGTGTGGGTGTAAAATTGGGAGCAAATGTACTAGGGGTCCTAGGACCTATGGCTCCATGAGTTTGGTTATTAAAAATCAATTTTAACATCACGCTCCTACAGAACAACATCAAATCAAATATAATATCACTGTATACACACTTGTTGCTAGGGACAAAGGTCAAACCCTTGTTTAAAATCTCTAGCTCATCGGTACTCAACACAAATTGAGATAAATTATATACAATGCCATCAGACATACTGTTAGTCACTGTAGAGTCCTCCGACGCTTGTCTGCATTTCTGTCCTCGCTTAGGGACCTCTTGCCTGCTCCTTTCCTCCGCACCGGTGCCGGTAGATTCCCCAAAAAATGCAGAGCCCCTGCATATGTTTTCGGCCGGGCCCCTGTTTCATTGTGGTGAATACTCTCATTTGCTGTCTCCACTGTGGAGCTAGAAGGGCCCCCTGGAATCTGTGTTTGTTCTTCCGGCTGTGGAATACGTGCTGAATCTAAGTGTATAGTAGATTTAAGAGCACATAGACCACCTGGTCTTAATGATGTTTTACCAATTAAACCTGCTTTACAAAAAAGGCGGGCTTTTAGGAGTAAGTGATTGGATGATCTATGTTTTAAATATGGCTGCTTTTGTTACCTTGAATTATGTCTGATGAAGGATTATTCCGAAAGCGCTTACTTTTAATAAAGGAGATTCAACAAAGAAGATTTCAGCAGTGACTTGTACTTCATTTTTTCGTATTTATTTGGTTTGGTACAACAGGTCTTCAGCATAACTTGTTATTTTTGCTTGTGCCTTATATATTTCTTGGTAACGTTATGCCTGCTGAACATGCTGTATACAACAAAGATGACAGTACCATAATTTCGTTTGATGCCCTTGGAGGCATTGTTTATGGTAAATCAGGAGGAAAGACTGATACCCTGGGTAACCCGCTCCTTGATTTGGGCTTTGGTGTCCAGAAGGAAGGATTACAAAACAGGAATATACCTGCAGCAGTAGATAGAGCCTTTGAGGACTTATTAAAAGAGTGGAATTTCAAGGCAGGCAATGCAGCGCCTGCAATGGCAGGCATTTCATCTTGAAGCTTGTTTAACATATGGTATTGTCCCCAGGGTATGAGAGTCCTGTGCATGCCAGCACAGGGCGACAGATACCCAGACTTACTAGCACAGTGGCAGGCTCTCAACTTGCACACCAGTATGGAGTATATGAAGTTACTGATCAAGTTTTTTTCACCAGAACTGGCGGCTTTGAAGCAAGAAGTAACATCATTATTTTCGCGATTACAGACTGACTTTCCAGACAGCAAAAGTAAAGAAAGAATTTCTACTGTTATGCTACAATTATCTAAAGAAGCTGACAAACTTAAAGATGTTAAATTAGGTAAAATCAGGAGGGATCACTCCGATTTTACCCATGGTAATATCTTTGTCTGGCCCAGATTCAAAGAACGAGCAACTGAAACAACTAGACGTCCCTCAGTGATGATGACAATATGTTCGGACGCCATACGAGCCACAGAGACGGATTCAGTGGTACACACAGAGGCAAGCACAACGTTGGCCATCGGTATGGTTGCCAATAAACCCACATTGTCTGCCTCGTCAAACCAACATGGAGTCGATATGAGGAGTTCTACCGATAGTCCATCTTGTACTATCAGTAATTTTGGGGAAGATACGATCAACATGCTTACAGGCAATGGGATAGTAACTACTACCCCCAGCAATAATGACATCCTGGCTTCGCATTCCAACAGTGTTTCTCTAAACAGCGAAACACGTATTCCACAGCCGGAAGAACAAACACAGATTCCAGGGGGCCCTTCTAGCTCCACAGTGGAGACAGCAAATGAGAGTATTCACCACAATGAAACAGGGGCCCGGCCGAAAACATATGCAGGGGCTCTGCATTTTTTGGGGAATCTACCGGCACCGGTGCGGAGGAAAGGAGCAGGCAAGAGGTCCCTAAGCGAGGACAGAAATGCAGACAAGCGTCGGAGGACTCTACAGTGACTAACAGTATGTCTGATGGCATTGTATATAATTTATCTCAATTTGTGTTGAGTACCGATGAGCTAGAGATTTTAAACAAGGGTTTGACCTTTGTCCCTAGCAACAAGTGTGTATACAGCGATATTATATTTGATTTGATGTTGTTCTGTAGGAGCGTGATGTTAAAATTGATTTTAATAACCAAACTCATGGAGCCATAGGTCCTAGGACCCCTAGTACATTTGCTCCCAATTTTACACCCACACTTAACTTGTTCATGAACGCTTGTGAGAATGACCTATTCAAATATTTTGAGGAGAGAAGTGCTAATAGATATTATAATCTTACACCGACACAAAGGACTGCTTTACATGGCCTTATGGACAAGAAAGAAATCACCATTAAGATGGCTGACAAGGGGGGAGCCATCGTTGTATTAGATACTTGTTGGTATGAAAGGAAATTGATAGAAACACTGACTTTAGATGGAGCATATGTACCCATCAACCCTTTACAAGTTAGAATGATTATAGATAATGTACATAGTCAGTTAAACAATTTATTAGAGAGGGGTCTGTTAGAACATGAAGTCTATGAGTTCCTTAAGGTAGATAAACCAGTTACGCCTGTATTCAAGGCTATGCCCAAAATACATAAATCATTGACAGACCCACCACTCAGACCCATTGTCTCGGGGAGAGGGTGGGTCACTGAGAACATTTCTATATGGTTGGAGTTTACACTTAAACCGTATTTAGAACAGATAGATAACATTCTAAGAGACACAGGGCATTTCTTGGGGCTATTAGCTGCGGCTACCAAGCCCAAACATGGTGGATTATTGATGGCCACACTAGATGTCAACAGTTTGTTTACTGTCATTGAACAACAATATGGGATAACAGCAGTGGGTGAAGTAATAAGTAGATTGGGAGCAACTGAGCATAAGTGACTGGTAGTGGAGAATTTACTATCCTTGGTATTGAATAACAATGTCTTTATAGGACCAGGGTCCATATACAGACAAGCACAGGGGTAGCTATGGGCACCCCTGTGCTAATACATATGCAAATTTGGTTATGTCCAAATGGGAAACCAAGGAAATTCTTAATAATCAGGAATGGAATAAGTACATAGTTTTGTATGTCAGATTTGTGGATGACGTTTTTATTTTGTGGGATGGGGATACTTCCACCTTTGAGAGCTTTTAGCCTCTCTCAAGACGACCACCACCTTTTTGACTTTTAGTGCCAAAACTTCTTTTACTCAGATAGAGTTCCTGGATGTTTGTGTGGAACAGAGTAACCTTGGTTTCACCTCGAAATTGTATAGGAAACAATGTTGGCAAAATGCATTGCTATCCTATGGCAGCATGCACCCGAGGCATATCTTTCCCAATATTGTTAAGAGTCAAGTGGGTAGGATATCTAGGGTATGTTCTGAAGATACTTATTGTGACGAGGAACTTTCTAGGCTGAGTGGACATTTTTTGGATAGGGGCTATGAGAGGAACATGGTTAGTAAGGCGGTTAGTAACAATATACTACATAGGAAGACGAAGAATAGGCCATGGATGCAAGGCCCTGTTAGTGGCAGACAAATAGATACAGGATTATGTAGTAGCAGGAAGGAACAACCTAGAATACTTTTCACATATGGTAGTAATATTAAAGACATATGTAATATAGTTCAGAACAATTGGAATATACTAAGAAGTGATATTAGTCTTAAGGATGTAGTGGCAGAACGTCCCATGTTCAATTATAGGAGAAACAACAATCTTAAGGACCTGCTATGTAAGGAGACATATTTGAATAGGAGACCTACAATAGATATTAGAGCAGGCACATATCCCTGTGGCAATTGCAAGGCCTGTCAATATATTAATAGTGACATTGAATATAAACACCCCGATAAGACACAAACTTTTATATTTAAAGGGAGGGCTACTTGCAGGACAAAACATTTAGTATATATGGCCAATTGTGAACAATGTGAAAGTTTTTATGTAGGTATGACAAATAACATGCTGAAGGTTCGGATTTTACAGCATATTAGTAATATTAGAACATGTCAAGTGAGCAATGCTTTATTCAGACATATAGAGACTAATCCCACACACACTTTTAAGTTCAGATGCATTGTAAATATTGCTACCAATGAGGGGGGGGGCATTCAGCATAGAACAGCATTAGCTGAATCTAAGTGGATAGTAGATTTAAGAGCACATAGACCACCTGGTCTTAATGATGTTTTACCAATTAAACCTGCTTTACAAAAAAGGTGGGCTTTTAGGAGTAAGTGATTGGATGATCTATGTTTTAAATATGGCTGCTTTTGTTACTTTGAATTATGTCTGATGAAGGATTATTCCGAAAGCGCTTACTTTTAATAAAGGAGATTCAACAAAGAAGATTTCAGCAGTGACCTGTACTTCATTTTTTCGTGTTTCTAGCAGAGGCTGGCTAACGGAGCCCTTATCCATTTATTTGGATAAAACGTTTAAACCAGTAGTCCTAGGAGTCAAACAGGTTTTGAGAGATACCACTCACTTTTTAGAAGACCTTGCTATTTTTAGCAAGTCTTCATCTTTTAGTAGTAGTGATCTTTTTGTAACCTTAGATGTTAAATCATTATTTACCTTGATACCCAATGACATTGGTATGGACTATGTGAGGTAATTCTTGGTTAAGAACAAACTACCAGGTGACAAGGTCACCAGATGGATGTCCCTCCTTGAGTTAATACTTGACAATAATGTCCTTTTCTATAATGGCAAATATTATTTACAAACCAAGGGGGTAGCAATGGGTACCCCATGTGCCAACGCCTATGCCAATCTGGTGTTGGCACATTGGGAAGATACATATGTCCTTAATAATATTGACTTTAGGACACATTTAAAACATTATAGTAGATTTGTAGATGACGTTTTTATTGTTTGGGGAGGGACTGTTGAACAGTTGATGGATTTTGTGACCTATTTAAATGATACCACTGGATTTTTGTTTTTTGACAGTATTCACTCGGCATGTGAAATTGATTTCTTAGATGTTAAGATAAGAAAGGGGTTAACTGGCATTGACACAGAGTTATACAGGAAGCCATGTTGGAAGAACAACCTTTTACATCGTAGTAGCATGCATCCCGAACATGTCCATAGGAACATAGTGAAGAATCAGGTTTTGAGGGTCTCCAGGTTGACTACTCAGGATACTGTCTACGAACACCATAAGACACAATTGGCTAATAACTTCATCTCTAGAGGTTATAACAGAGCTGAAGTTCATAGTGACATCATAGAAGGAGACTTGCAGAGAACAGGCCTAGGTTTACCATTCATAAAAAGAGTAGATGTCAATCTGCCACCTAAGAGGGACATTGGTGTTCCAACTGTCAATAGATTAACCATTCCTTTCGCCAACAAGAACAGTCACATTACACAAGTGATAAATAATAATTGGAAACTTTTGATGATGGACGACAAGATCAGGACTTTAATTGATGACGGACCACGTATAGCATACAGGAATATGAAATCACTCAACAGGCTACTGTATTATGACAGGACGCCTGTTGATCAGAAACCATCTCAGAGGACGGGCACTTTTGCTTGTCGTTCCTGTAAACAGTGTAAACATATAGCTGACTCCAACTGCTTTATACATCCAGTCACTGGACATGTTTATGCTTTCAAGCAATATGCTGATTGTAAGTCCACCAACATTATATACATTGCTGAATGTCAGCTTTGTAAACAGTTTTATGTTGGTAAAATGAACAGATCCTTACGTGAGCATATAAGAGAGCACATGTATGCCATTGAGAAAGGAAACATTACCAATGCCTTGGCACGACATATAGTAGAACAAGGATCTACACACATTTTTAAGTTTAGGGCATTGGAGATAGTTATTAGGAGCGGTAGATTGGGCAACATTAGAAATTATACGGAGGAGAGAGAAAGCAAGTGGATCCTAAAATTACAAGCACATAAATATGGATTGAATGATAGGATCACACTCAAACCATTCTTAGCGGGTAGACCGCTGAGACATTAACAACATTGTGTTTTTATTAATGTATTTGTTCATATTGAGTGCATATGCTCATATATGTACATTTATATATATGTTTTTAGTGGTTTTATGGATGCATATAAATTTTGTTGTGTTGGTTTTAGATTCATATAGAGTTGTACACGGGAAGCCTTTGGCTTATGCCTTTAAGCCTCTACAATGTTATTCACTTAGTTGCTGATTTTTATTTATGCAATTTGTTGATTTAATCAAGCTGTGATGTCATTCAGTGTATTTAAGTGAATGTGGTCAGATTGCTTTTTGAAGTCTGATGAAGCGTTATTTTAACTTGAAAGCGCTTACTATCTGCAGCCCGTTTGTTTGTTCGTTTTTACCATATTAAACCCTTGGATTATCTGGAACATTTGGAGTGTTTTTTTGTTATACAGCGTATGGTGCACCTCTCTGTTGTGTGATTTTTACTAGTAGTGATTTGAACTGAGGGTGCTTCACCTGGCAGATATTGTTTTTTTTCTTTGTTTCATTATTTCTAACTGTATTTCAGTCCTGCAAAACCTAACTATTGTGAACAAATTTCTGAAAATATCTGTCTGAACCTTTTTAAATATTAATCAAACTGTATCTCAGCCCTGCAATGCCTGTTAACCTATTGTTAAGAAAGTTATGAATATCTCTGCTTGTAAATAATTTTCTGTATTACCAGTTTGTATATTTTTCATTGTATAAGAATCTTCTTAATTGTGGAGCTTTTCTCTCCAGGCCGCCACTGAAAATGGACCTGGTCCAACTGGATTTTCCCGGTAAACAAATGTAAAATAAATAAAATAAATAAATAAAATCACAGTGGGATTTTTTTTTAATTCAGATTTAGACATATTTATTTAGTTAGCTATTTGTATTAATTTATTTTATTTGTGTTTGTGTTTGTTTACTGGGATATTGGACTGATCACAACAAACCATTGTCAGGCACAGCCTAGGTGATGTAATTCATGGGAAAAGCTTGGCATGAGAAACCTAGATAATACAGCAATAATAAGCATGTAATATTAGCCATTAAACAATACACAGCACCTGCTGACCAAAATGCTGTTAGCAGGCAGATGACCGGTTAAAAAGGTCAACAATATAATTGTTGTTAACCTTGCAAATGCAAGTAATTCAAGTAGCAGTCACCATGACTCAGTTTAAAGAAGTAAAATAAAAACGCTGACCAGAAAAGTCACAGCACACAGAGTTTAATAGTTTGAGTGCTTTTGTTCCAGTAAAGCAGGAACTTCCACAGAAACAATGTAGCAACTTCCTGCATTCCTTAAAAAGCCTTAAAACTGCCAAGCATTACAAAAAGTAAACACACATAAATTGTTATTGTAAAATAAGAAATAATGCTAAGAAAAACGTTTAGAAGACAAATACCAATAAATGAAAAACATTAAAATTATTATATATAACATACTCATGTCTGAAGTGTAAAATTTAAAATGCTAAATGCATCAAGTATACTCAACCCAGAACCTGTGTAGAACCTTCCCTAAAGCCAAACTGCCAAAAGATGCATAAATCATGGTTGTCATAGAACTTAATACTTTATAAAACCTTATTTAAATTTAATAAAAATAACAATAATCTTTTT
The DNA here is from genome assembly GCF_019279795.1 of Protopterus annectens. NCBI lineage: Eukaryota > Metazoa > Chordata > Ceratodontiformes > Protopteridae > Protopterus > Protopterus annectens. The sequence goes on along the minus strand of NC_056733.1, from coordinate 935,242,987 downwards.
AAATACTACCTGCCTTAATTCTTAAAATGGATTTTATGGAAACAAAATCATTCAATCCAGGGAATGTCCCTACATTCAAAAACAGCTGCCAAAACAGTTCACGTTGTTCTAGATGCAATTCCCAATCACCACTTCTAGTAGGCACTGAAACCTCAAGCACAGAAAACCCAAACTTTTTAAAGTCTGTGCATTTAATGGGATGCTTGTACAAGGTATTGATGTTGTGTTCCTTTTTATTTGCATAAATAGGCTGGTAAATCCTTTTTTTCACTGGGCCAATGGTCTTGCTGACAGAGAACACAGGGCATGAGGAGCAAAAATCTACGTACACAACCCCCTTTCATTTCACAGTTAAAGTTCCCTCTGACTGTTAGCAGTTTGGGGTAACCTGCCACTATGTAGTGTGTGCCCTGTGAAATAAATCTATATTCTTTGTAAGTCCCACAATATTTCATGCCAGGATTCCTAACCACAATGTCTTCACCATCTGTGTTATTATCTAAGAGGGCGGCACGGTGGTACATTTTTTAACATTGTCACCTCACAGCAAGAGGTTCTTCGGTACGATTCTTGGCTGGGGTGCCTTGTGTGCAAAGTCCGCATGTCCTCACTGTGTTCGCATGGGTTTCCTCTGGATGGTCTGGTTTCTTCCCACATTCCAAACACATGTGTTTGGAGCGTTTCTCCCTGGGTCTTCACTGAAAATAGGCTCTGTCCTAGTCTGGCTTTCCTGGTCAACAATTGATAAATAAATAAAAAAGGAGTTTAAGGTTATTCAATTTTTGTAAACATATCTGGGTTGCACCCCAGCCTGGTCAAGCATCCCAAAAGTTCTAAAGACTGTATTCCAATGGTTGTTAATAATTTGTTTCAAACTGGAAAAATCTCTACAAAATTCCACTACAAAAACTTGAGTCGAATTCTCCAGCTTGACCGAACACTCTTTGTTTTCCTATACATGTGAATGACTTAAAAGTGCTCTATATTTAGTGTTTCTGTCTTTGTGGACCCATTGGTAGATATTGTCCACCAGTGTAGATGGATAACCACATTCAGTAAAAAGATTAATCATAAAAGCCACCTCCTCCTGGAATATCTGGTCCTCTGTCACTGGCCTACTCAGCCTTATTAGTTGCCGTCTGACCAAGTTCTTTTTCTACCAAAGGGGGTGCTGGCTGCCAGAATGTAAGTCGGCATTGGAATACGTAGGTTTTCTGTAAATGTTAGACTTGTACTTACATTGCTTTTCATTCTTGTAGATAGTGACGTCCAAGAAATTGTGATATTGAGAGGTGAACTGAAGGAAGTTGGTCAACTGATTAAAAAATTTGACAAAAATAAAAGTTCCTCAACATTTCTTTCCACAGAATGAATATATCATCCAAATACCTGAGATACCTTTTCATGTGAATGAACAGTGGGCAATTAAACGCAGTACTGGTTTCCCAGTTCCACAGGTACCATATTGGAAAAAATGGGAGCTGAAGCTGCCCCCATTGCAACACCTTTGTGTTGTTTATAATACCTCAGAATAGATGAAATTGTTGGTCAAGACTGTTTCCATACACTGGTGGACCAGACTTATGTCATTACTACTCAGGTTCGAGCCCCTCACCATGGATTCCAAAAACCATTCGAGCCCCTGGTCGTGAGGGATAACAGAAAAGAGATACTTAATGGCAGTGGTCACAAATAATCCCTCAGATAAATATGGTAATGCAGCCATAGTCTCAAGAAAGTGCCAAGAGTCCTTGAGTAAATGCCCCTTGTGGTTTTAAAAATGCTTCAGTTTAAAGTCCACAAATTTGGCTAGTGTCTCAGTCTTGGATCCTGCTGAAGCCACAATTGGTCGGGGGGGGGGGGGGTCACAGGGGGATTTGTGTATCTGAAGGGTCCAAAAAAATTGCAAAGATCCTAGTATGTTTCACTGTGAAATATTCTTGCGTTTTAATATCTAAGTCATAGGTAATAAACATGTCTTCCAAGTTCAAATCAGTACCATAGTATGCAGTATTGATTTCTTTATGGGAAATTCAAATGTATGTCATTATTTAGGACTTTAATCCTTATTGAGTTGCCAGAAAACCACAAATGTTAAGAGGAACAGATAAAAAATATGAGGCAAACATCTGGACATTCTGTGAAACTCTGGACAGTTGAGAGGTATGTAAGGTAGAGCAAAACTGCTGCAGTTAGCAATGGGACTAATAAGATCCTCAATGCACAGGTGCAAATGCTTGCAATCCTCTTGCCCCTAGAGGCCATATATTAGGTGAAATTATGTTATAATGGCTAGGCTTGTAAGAGCTCTTAAGCCATTAGCCTAGAAATATTCTATGAACCTATAAAATAATCCTAGAGATATGAAGTGATAAAAGGCAGAGGTGTATAGAAAAATGATTCACATACAAAATTCAGGGGCAAGCAGAATCTTAAAGCTAGGCAATAGTTGGACTGGATTGGGGAAGAGTTATAGGCAGAAATGTATTATAGGGAGCTGCTGAAACTGTGTTGGTTTTATTCTTCCTATATCCATGGGGGTTTATTTAAGCCATTTTCATTGCCTCCCATGTGCCAAAACATGACTACTCCAAACTATCCCTGCGTATAATGACCCTTACTGTTGCCCTTGTGACCTGTGATATAGCTGGCAAAATATCTGGATATATTAATCCAGTCCTCAGTTTAACAGATAATTAAATAATTAAAAATAAACTGTCAGCACTAGTTCTGAGTAGCGGGGTTTGTGTGCAATGCCATTTTTAAGGAGGGGCCTAAGATTATTATATTATTATTATTACTGAATGTTCTGGAGAAACACATGGACTGTAACAAGCTATGATAAGTAATTGATAAGGAAGTCCAACCATTCAGAGCAACTGCAGGAGATGATTGAAAGCCCATGAAGACAGAAATGGGTAAAATGAGAACAGAATATATAATGTAGATTAGAAATTCTTCATGGTACCCCAATCTTCCCACAGCCAGTAAGCATAGCCCCAGAGACTCATTTGTCCAGTACTTCCTGGCATCTGAGGACATTGGCCTCAAAGTCAAGATCTGGAAGCTGTGAGGAGCCTGATTTTACCAGATGTCATGTTTCAAAATGAGACTGTTCTTAATAATGATCTGTCTTGTGCTGTCTCCAGCACCTACCATAGATACTGGGTTGTGTAAAGTACTTAACTTACTAAAATATTTTATTAGTTTTTATTTATGTTAAAAAATAATGTTTGTTAAGTGTAGTAGAGCACAGATCCACCTGGACCATTTTCAGACTCAGCACAGGAAAGAATAAACTTTAATCAATATTAATGCAACAGTGGTAATGTAAGAGCAAGCATGTAGAGAGATAAATGTAGGAGAATGGCGTACAGCAACACTGGCCCCACTCCACAAAGGTGGTGCCACAACGGACCCCGGAAACTATCAGCCTATAAGCCTGACTAGCCTGGTCTGCAAAGCTATGGAGCGTATCATCATGGAACTCATAAACAAAGACATTGTGAACCTCCAAACACTGGATCCTACCCAATTTGGCTTTGTTAAGGCAGATCTTGCCTCTTGAACCTGGTTGACTTCTTTGAAACAGTTACCAAATCTTTAGATGAGGGGAAGGTAGTCCACACAGCCTACCTGGACCTCACAAAAGCCTTTGACACAATACCCCACTCGGGCATCATAAATAAGCTCACCAGCTTAAATATCAACCCCTATGTCACAAGATGGGTTGCAAACTGGCTCAAGGATGGAACCCACATGGTCAGAATTGCAGGTGCCATGTCAGACTCTAAACCAGTTACAAGTGGCATCCCACAAGGCTCAGTCCTGGGACCTCTCTTGTTCGGTATATATTTCTCTGAGGTACAGGCTAAAACGGGAGGACTATGGCTGACCATGTTCGCAGATGACTGCAAACTGGGTGCCATAATCGACTCACTGACTGACATAAGCATCCTCCAAAAGGGTCTCACAGAGACGGATAACTGGTGCCAGAGCCATGGCCTAAAGCTAAATGCCAAAAAGTGCATAGTCATCCCCTTTGGGAAAAACAAAGTGCCCACAAATTACCACATAGGTGGTAATTCATTAAGTACAGAAGAAGTAAATAGGGATTTGGGGACTGTGGAAAAATACTGAAGTCAACATATTTTGTATTCTGTATTTAAAGGGTTAAGCAGAAAAATGTTCACTGCGTGCAAACTGAAATGTTCTGGAAAATGTTGATCACTGAGGAATGCAGAAGTTAATCTTAAACTGCTGATAAGAAAGTTAATGGTGCAAGAATAACTGTGGTACTGGCTGGTAAAAACAAGTAATCAAACTATCAATTTTAATGAAAGTCCTCTGTGCTACGTGTATGTACGTGCAGGAGGGTCTATATAAGGAGAACTCAAAGTACAAGTAGCCAGACTGCTGGCATACTACTATCATGTAGCAGGTCTCCATGCATGTAAAATAAAGCTGTTTTACTTGCTTACAAGAACTTGGTGTGATTCTTCCAGAATATGTTAGAAGAGTAAAATCTTTCGACATAACTTCCGCCCAACGTGGGGTGGCCCCTGCACGGCACGAATCGAACAAAGACAGGCTGAAAACCTGCGCAGGTGGAGAGAGATCAGGCTCTCCTCGAATGAAAGACCTCCAACTGAAACAGGTTGAAATTAGAGGCCAGTCACTCTTTCCAGATTCAATCCGTGAGGTGGCAGAGAAACAGGGCGGAGGAATCACAAAGGTAAGCAAAAAAACGCTATTTTTTTGTTGTTTCTGATTGGAATTTTTGTCTAAATTTTAAGGGACTAGTCAAGGGAGAAATTTAATTTTCTCAAAGTATAAGGAGTATATGTGAATAGATTCCATATACAAGAGATCTCAGGAACAGGAATAGTTTCTCGTAAGAGAAATGGGAACAGGAACCAGTTGCGCCAAATGCGACAAAACTGAAGATGAAAAGTTTATGTTTGATTTACACCCAAAGAATGTAAAGTATTTAGATAAATGGAAAAAGATCATGGGTTTAGTGGATGTTTAAATAAGTCAGAATGTCAAAATCTAGTAAGATTACTGCAAACAGGCAGGAAATAAGACAAGGAATCAAAAGAAGGTGGGGTTTCCCCAGGCACAGAAATGGCTGGAGGAAGCAAATAAAAGACATAGGGAACAAAATTTGAAAAAAGGGAGTGGTAATTCAAGTGAAAAAGATGTGTACTTTGTTCAAAAGGAAGATAATGAAACTTCCATAGTCAGTCGTAGTCACCAGAATCCCTCGGCCCCTCCCATCCAGTATCCAGACCCTGCACAGGTTATTGAGGTGCCCCCCGACCAGGACCCACCGCAATACCAGGCTTCGGTGGGTGGCCCCCCCCACGCCAAGTATTATATTACAGAGAGAGCCTGCCAACACTCTTGACTTACGCAGCTGAAGTATTAGGAGAGAAGGGCACTGGAAAATTAAGGAAAAGGTAGATCAGGAAGGAGAGGAATACCCACTGATAGAAGCGGCAAATCCTCAAGCAGGTGCAGAAGGCGAGGGTCCTACCATATTGGTCTACCGACCGTGGACCCATGATGACATCCGAAAAGCGGTAGAGGGGATTCCCCATCCAAAAGTAGATATGCGTAAATTCCGTACAGACGTAGGGGGCATGAGAATGAGTTATAGATTAAACGCTGTAGAATTTGAACAAGTAATAAGGCAAATCCTAGGACCTGATTGGCACCTTATTTGTGGAACTTGGGACCCCCTGCTACCAGAGGAAGGGGGAGCCCTGCCATTTAACTCCGAGGTGTGTAAAACCAGAATAAAGACTCTCTTAGATAAAATAGAAGAACATTGGAAGCCCAAAGCAGATTGGACTTGCATTAATCAATGCGTTCAATTAGATGACGAAACCGTAGACAATTATCTACATCGTCTCACACAATGTTTTGATGCTCATAGTGGGTTGATTAAGGCAGAAAATCAGGAAAATGACTCACCCTATGAACAGCAATTGAAAAATGCATTTCTAAAGGGCTGCAAGACAGCCATTGGTAACTTTATACAAAAGCATATGATCACACACAGGACAGCGCGTCTACAGCCCCTTATGGAGTATGCTAGACATGCTGAGAAATACCTGAAGGAAAAAAAAGATAAAAAAGCCCAGACTTTTACAGTTAGTGAAGATGGAACTTTAATGTTAGTTCAAGGTTCCACAAACCGCGGAAGAGGGCGTGGCAGGGGAAGAGGACGAGGACGGGGAGGCGTAAGTCATTCTGAGGATTTCGAGGGTAGGCAAAAGAGGGGGGAGTGTTTTAAGTGCGGTAAGAAGGGACATTTCGCCAGAGATTGCAGAGGACCGGAGAAACCGACGGTTGCTTCCGGTGGTACCGCATGACTATATGACGGTCAAAAAGACGTAGATGGAGGGTATGAGGAAGAAAAAGAAAGTGAGAATGGGGAAGTAGGTACAAGTGAAGACGATGGGTGGGGACAGGAAATGGCAGAAAATGAGGAATATCAAATGGTAAATCTAACAGCACTAGCATCAACTATGCAATTGGAATCCCAACCAGTGATCACATTGCAAGTTGAGGGCAGAGAAATAGAATTTCTTTGTGACTCAGGGGCTTCACGAACGTTAGTCAGAAGTACTGCCATATCATCCGATGTTACCTCGTATGAATATGTGCTTGTAAAAGCAGCAAATGGTCGTATTTACAAAGAGCCATTGTCCAAACCTCTGTGGTTTACCGACCCAGAGACGAACCAAACCATACAGTTCCGAGTAATAATTTCAAAAATCTGCCCAGTACATTTACTAGGAAGAGATTTAATGCAAGTGTTAGGCATAGCAGCCGTCCCAACCTCCACTGGGATGGTGGCAAGGAGAATTGAACCAAATAGTGCAATGCTATTAGAGGGGCAGGGAGATCTACATTACTGGTATAGTAATGATTTGATAGAGACAGGCCCCCAGAGTGTAGTGACGGATCTTACAAATTTGGCATTAAGCAAATACGGCATAACAAATCCGAAGGTGTCAGATCCATTACATTGCACAATGTATTACAGAAGATGTGCCAGACCTGATTTAGAATATGAAAAGAAATTTCTTAGTTTTAAAGTCACTAAACTAGTATTGCATAGCCTTTTTTGGGACACACTAGGTAATTCTGCAGTCACATGTAGCCTTACAAGGGATATGCAGCTGCTGTATAAGAATGAATTAACCACACATATTTCAGTCACGGAGGGTGAAGGAATGTCATGGTACCTCGTGGGCAAGAAAATAACTGAATGGGTAGGATGGACACCAGAACAGTTGGCAGGTAAGGGCGTTCAGGTTCAAAAACTTAACTGGGTTACACAAGCCAGACCGACTGTGCACCTCTGGGAAGACGAACCGATACAATCCCCTGGGACATTATGACTATGTCTCCTTATCCCCATGGAAGAATCTCAATTGCAGACGATTCCAAACTCATTATGGTCGCAGGGTCAGCAGGATATCGGACTGATTAGAATGGCAGGACAGGTAAAGATTACACCCAAGTCAGAATTTAGACCTCATAAACGGCAGTATCCCTTGAGCAGAAAGGCAGAGGAGGGCATTTTACCGGTAATCACAGCACTTTTGAAAGCTGGAGTATTAATTCTGTGCACAGACTCACCGTGTAATACGCCCTTATTTCCAGTAAAAAAACCAGATGGGACATGGAGGATGGTACAAGACTTACAGGCAATAAATGCCGCGGTGGTACCTCGGGCCCCCATAGTCCCGGTTCCGTCTATTCTGCTGAACGATATCCTTCCAACGGATAACTACTTTTCTGTAATTGATATCAGTAATGCCTTTTTCTCTATTCCCTTGCAGGAAGATAGTAGATTTTGGTTTGCATTTACATTTATGGGCAAGTGTTATACCTATACCAGGTTACCGCAGGGATACTGCGAAAGTCCGACCATCTTCTCACAAGAGATGTCCACCAATTTGGCTCAGTTCCAACCCGCCCAAGGGTGCCACCTACTGCTGTACGTGGATGATATCCTCCTGGCCGCGACTACGGAAGAACTCTGTAAGTCCGAGACTATTCGACTACTACACTTTCTGGCACACGAAGGACATAAGGTAAATAAGTCTAAGTTACAATTTTGTAAATTAGAAGTACGTTACCTGGGTTATACTATCTCTGGGAAGGGCAGGCAATTAGATGACAGTAGAAAGAATGCTATTTTACAAGCCCCCATGCCAAATACAAAAAAAGAAATGATGTCCTTTTTAGGCATTACGAACTTCTGTCGTAGTTGGATTCCCAACTATGCCGAAGAAGTGCACCCGCTATCAGACTTAATTTTTGCAATACCGATGGCGGCAAAAGTTTTGCTGCACTGGACAGACAAGGCAGTACAGGCATTCACTAGATTCAAGCAACTGATAGCTGGGTCAGTGACATTGGGGTTTCCAGATTACAGTAAGACCTTTATACAGACTGTAGATTGCAAGCAGGGATTTATGACATCTGTTTTAATGCAAATGTATGGAGATAAGTTAAGACCATTGGCATTTTACTCTAGCAAATTGGACTCAGTAGCACGAGCATTACCACACTGTGTGCAAGCAGTAATTGCAGCCCCTTTGGCGGTACAAGCGTCTGCCACATTGGTATTGTTCCATGATCTTACGTTAAAAGTCCTGCACTCTGTAGCAGTCATCCTTCTGCAGGACAAGTTAACATTTCTGTCACCTAGCAGACATCTATCTTGTATGACTACGCTGTTATCACAGCCACACATGACAATTGAGAGATGCACTACCTTAAATCCAGCGACATTGCTACCTGTTGCTGAAGACGGCATCCCGCATGTATGCTTCGATCTCATACATTCTAAAGTTCTACCAAGACCGGATCTTAAAGATCAGCCCTTACTACATGTGGACTGGACACTGTTTGTAGATGGGTCAGCACGCAAAACAGAAACAGGCACCACGCAGGCAGGGTATGCAGTTACTACTGCAACTCAGATAACAGAGGCAAGACCACTCCCCGGGAACTTATCCGCTCAAGCTGCGGAATTGATTGCTGTGACAAGGGCATGTCTCCTGTCGGAGGACAGGAATGTCACTATCTATACGGATAGACAATATGCTTTCTCTATGGTACATGTATTTGCCCAGCAATGGAAAAATAGGGGGATGGTTACAACCTCGGGAAAAGATATCATGCACAAAGAACTAATCCTTGAATTACTACAAGCCATCCAACGGCCACGGGGTTTGGCCATCTGTAAATGCGCTGCTCATACCCATGCTAAGGACCCAGTATCACTTGGTAATGCCCTAGCAGACAAAGCAGCCAAAGAGGCAGCTATGTCCAGTACATTTTCACTTGAAACCACACCTACAGAATTACAACCAACAGATAAGTTTGATTTGCAAACCTTACAAGTCATGCAGGAACTTAGCACAGTACAGGAAAAACAACGCTGGACTAGGTATGGTGTTAGACAGAACAAAGGAATCTATGTGGGACCGGATAATAAATATGTTTTGCCTACTAATCTTTTTAGGTATGCAGCACTAGTTGTGCATGGCCCTTCCCATCTGGGCCCTGCAGCTATGGCTAGAATTATCCACCTTACCTTTTGGACCAAGGGTTTCATTGCATATGCAAAACGTTTTTGTCTATCCTGCATAGTATGTGCTAAATACCACGGGGGAGGGGTCAGAGTTGCTCCAGCATCATTTCCAACACCCCCCTATCCTTTTCATACAATATGTATGGACTTCATCGAATTGATCCCGGCACAACTAAAGAAGTTTGTGTTAGTGATAGTAGATGCATTTACTAAGTGGGTTGAGGCTTTTCCGGTGACACATCCGGATGCTCAAGCAGTGGCTAAAATTTTGGTCAATCACATCGTCCCTCACTTTGGACTTCCTACACGCATCTACTCTGACAACGGCACGCATTTTGTCAATCAGATCATTCAGAAACTGTCTACAGTTTTCCAAATTGAATTGAAACACCATTGTGCCTACCACCCACAGTCAGCAGGGTTGGTGGAACGCCATAACGGCATTCTAAAAGGCAAGTTGAGAAAACTCATGGCTGAGACACATCAGTCTTGGATTACCTGTCTACCTCTAGCCCTCCTTTCCATGCGGACAACTCCCACCTCAAAAGGAGTCACCCCATTTGAGTTGTTGTATGGGAGACCTTATTACGTCCCGCAGTGGCAAAACTTGTTGCCTGCGGAATGTGAGGGGGGTGAGGAGATAGCTGAGTACATGAGGAAAATGCTGACCAATACTAACAGCTGTTTAACGAATGATTGTTTTTCAGGTTCAAGAGATGACAAGATCACAGAAATCAGACCCGGCGAGTGGGTCTGGATCAAAATAATAAAACGCAAGAATTGGGCATCCCCCAAATGGGAGGGCCCCTACCAGGTGCTAATTGCAACTCCAACGGCAGTTCGGATTAAAGAAAGGTCCTCATGTATCCACCTAACGCACTGCAAAATCGTAAGACATTTTCAGTTAAATAAAGACTTGAGTTCCCCTGAGGAACAAACAGACAGCAGCAATCATGAAGGACAATAATGAGAATAAGAGAAAATGGTTCTGTTGCAATGTTTTATTGTTTATAACTATTGTGATTGTAATATTTCTGTTTTGGGCATTTCTGTCTTTTAATGAAGCTAGCCATTCAAAAAGAGACAAACACAGCAGCTGGCATCCAAACTTTAATACATATCAAGCAATTAAATATGCATATGCATCCTCAATGAATGTCTCAAATTGTTGGGTATGTACTGCAATACCTACTGTACATAGTGGCTTAATGTTAGGGACAGCCCCTCTGGGAACAAATGATACTTGGAATAATTTGTTGTTTGAAACCACAGAGGTACCACTGAGAGACAAGGTGGCGCTGCCTCTTCTGGGGCGCCAAAACAGAACAGTGTGTTTTCAAAAGATTGGGAAAGTTAAGGTGGGGCTGAGCCAATGTAATTTGACAATAGTTCATAATTGTACCCTAGAAGGGCAGTGTGAGACCAAGTTTGGAGCTATAAAAAAAGACATCAATGTAAATGATACTAGTTTTGTTGAAGAAATGCTGTATGTATATGGCCTGTTATTTAAGGGGCTAAAGCCAAATGGGAGTTATGAATTTGCAACCAATATTACCATCAAAACAAATGATTGTTATTTTATTTGTGGTAGGAAAGCATATAAATGATTACCATATGGCTGGTCAGGAAGTTGTTTTTTGGGATATCTGATACCAGCTATCAGATATACAAATGCATTGCCTCAAGGTAAAATACGAAATGCACGTTCTCTTAATAAACCTATTAATCCCGTAGGTAACATTGACGCGTCATGGATTTATCACCATGACTTGGCACACGTCAGCAGCAAAGGACTCTCACATATGGACCTAGGCGATGATGTAATTGCTTGGGCTGGTATTTTGCCAGCATATGGGACAGTAAAATCCATCTGGGAACTGAGAAAACTGTCAAAACTGTTAGAGACTCTGAGTAATGCGACATTTTCAGTGCTAGAATTGGTGACAGACGAATTAACGGCGATGAGAACAGTAGTGTTGCAGAACCGTATGGTGCTCGATTTCACCCTAGCAGTGAAAGGAGGTACTTGCGCTCTCATACACGAGGAGTGCTGCTCGTTCATTCCTGATAATGAGCACGTGATTCAGAGCCATCTTGAAATAATTCAGCAAGTTTCTGAACTGACTAAACCTGGCCCAAACCCCTTGACTGACTTTTTCCAAAATCTGTTTGGAAACTGGGGTTCTGTGTTGATGAACATTTTAATTGCTGTATGTGTTGGTGCAATCATATTTTTGCTGCTTGGCTGCTGTTGCATACCATGTATTAAAATGATAATATCGAAGGTTATCTCTGCCAATGCTACAAAAGCATATTTCTCTGATTATGAGAAGGTATACAACGTATCTGGGATTGTGTAAAATAAACAGTATACAAAATGTTGTAAGGGGGGAAATGTGGAAAAATACTGAAGTCAACATATTTTGTATTCTGTATTTAAAGGGTTAAGCAGAAAAATGTTCACTGCGTGCAAACTGAAATGTTCTGGAAAATGTTGATCACTGAGGAATGCAGAAGTTAATCTTAAACTGCTGATAAGAAAGTTAATGGTGCAAGAATAACTGTGGTACTGGCTGGTAAAAACAAGTAATCAAACTATCAATTTTAATGAAAGTCCTCTGTGCTACGTGTATGTACGTGCAGGAGGGTCTATATAAGGAAAACTCAAAGTACAAGTAGCCAGACTGCTGGCATACTACTATCATGTAGCAGGTCTCCATGCATGTAAAATAAAGCTGTTTTACTTGCTTACAAGAACTTGGTGTGATTCTTCCAGAATATGTTAGAAGAGTAAAATCTTTCGACAGGGACCCAAGTAGATAGCAATCTCTCCTTTGACAATCACATTGCCAAAGTGGTTAGAAAGACCTTCTATATAGCCCACCTTATCATGAAAGGGTTCACATCTAGATCAAGAGAGGTCATTGTGCCCCACTACTCATCACTCATCAGGCCCATAATTGAATACAGTGCCCCATTTGGGATGTACCTTACCCGACACCTGCAGCAACTGGAAAGACCCCAAAAGTACCTCACCAAGAGGATCAAGGGACTCAAACAGATGCCCTACGCAGTTAGGCTAAAGAAACTCCAGCTCTACTCGGTTGCTTACCGCCTACTCAGAGGCGATCTGTGCCTGACGTATAAAGCCATGTCCAACCCAGAATTAATGGACATGCTCCACCTCAGGAAATCCAAATCCCTTAGAGCTACATGCTCCAGGGACTTAAACCTCAGCACAGAAATAAATAGGACATGCTGGAGGGACAGATTCATATCCCAGAGGCTCCCCTCACTCTGGAACAAAATCCCAAGCAATGTTAGGCAGAGCCCCTCAATGACCCTCTTCAAGAGAAATCTTGATGAGTGGATGGGAGATCATAGGTTTACCCCTGGGATCTCTTCTGTGTCCCTTCTAGACAGAGGCACAGTAAACTAACCTTAAAAGGGCTATCTTCTGTGACCTACTATACAGAGACACAGTCAACTAATCTAAAAGGGTGGCAAAAGTCAAACACACTCTGGCTAGGCTTATAAATGCACTAGGGCAGATAGCCTAGTATCAACCTACGAACCTATGGTGATACGCATCGTAAATGAACGCAGATATGAGCAGATGTGATACAAGAAGTAAGTCAGTAAAATCTGAAAAAGAGTACCTGCACTCTGTCATAGCACTTTCTAATCTTTCCACCTAAATGTTATTTTTATTACAAAATGCATAAATGTTTTACTGATTAGCTGAATTGGGAATGTACGAATGTGGGTATAGTTAACTTAAATCCTTGAAGCTTTTCTCTGCAGCCTAAAATTAAATTAAAATTTCCGGTAAACAGAAGCAATAATTAAATAAACATGTATACATAAACATATAATCATACACACATCTCCTGCTATGATTGTAAGATCTTTCTTTTATAAAAGGTTTTAGAAGGCGCAGGTCTTCTCTAAAGAAATCCATCCCTTTGCTGGATGTCCTCATTTCCTCTTGCCTTCTTCCTGTCTGTCCCAAATCTTCTTCACTAGATTGTCTCCTTTTCTGCAAATGTTCCCAAACCACCGTAATCTATTCTCTTTGACCTTCTCTGCAAATGGAGCTGCTTTGGCTTCTGCTCTTATGTCCTCATTTCGTCTGTCCCACAGAGGGCATCCTACCACCCATCTCAGGCACATCATCTCTGTCACCTATGGCTTCCTCATCTGCTCTATTGTCCAGGTACTATGTCGTAGTTCTAGTCACTCGGTGCTGGTCGCACCACTGTTTTGTACACCTTATGTTTTAGCTTTTTTGCATTTTTGGCATTTGTTTATAACACATGCTACCCCTGATAACCTCTGCCAGTTGCCTACAGCCCCTCTGATTCTAACTTTGACCTTCTCATTCAGATTTCCCTTCTCCAAAACTACCCTTCCCTGATACCTGAAAATGTTAATTTAATCTATCTGTGCAAGCATTTTATTGTTATAAAATTTTCTGACTTTCTCCCTTAGCATTTTGGGGAGCACACAGACAAGTCAAAATACATACAACTGCCTGAGGTACAGGCAAACACGGGAGGACTGTGGCTGACCAAGTTCGCAGATGACTGCAAACTGGGCACCATAATCGACTCTCCAGCTGACATGAGCATCCTCCAAAAGGGTCTCACAGAGACGGATAACTGGTGCCAGAGCCATGGCCTAAAGCTAAACGCCAAAAAGTGTATAGTCATACCCTTTGGCAAAAACAAAGTGCCCACAAATTATCACATAGGTGGTAACCCATTAAGTATGGAGGAAGTAATTAGGGACCTGGGGACCCAAGTCGATAGTAATCTCTCTTTCGACAACCACATTGCCAAAGTAGTTAGAAAGACCTTCTACATAGCCCACCTAATCATGAAGGGATTCACATCTAGATCAGGGGAGGCCATCGTGCCTCTTTACTCATCCCTCATCAGGCCCATAATTGAATACAATGCCCCTTTTGGGATGTACCTTACCCGACACCTGCAGCAACTGGAAAGACCCCAAAAGTACCTCACCAAGAGGATCAAAGGGCTCAAACAGATGCCATATGCTGCCTGGTTAAAGAAACTCCAGCTCTACTCAGCTGCATACCGCCTACTTAGAGGCGATCTATGCCTGATGTATAAAGCTATGTCCAATCTGGAATTAATGGACATGCTCCACCTCAGAAAATCCAAATCCCTTAGAGCTACGCGCTCAAGGGACTTGAACCTCAGAACAGAAATAAATAGGACATGCTGGAGGGACAGATTCATAACCCAGAGGCTCCCTTCGCTCTAGAATCTAATCACAGTACATGTTAGGCAGAGCCCCTCACTGACTCTCTTCAAGAGGAATCTTGACAAGTGGATGGGAGATCGTAGGTTTACCCTGGGGATTACTTCTGTGTCACTACTAGACAGAGGCACAGTAAACTAACCTTAAAAAGGGCACAGTAAACTCAATTCAAAGGGTGGTGAAAGCCAAACACACTCTGGCTACGCTTGTAAATGCCCTAGGGCAGATAGCCTAGTATGAACCTATGAACCTATGAAATGGACCTGATTCCCATGGGCATCCATGAGTAAGGCTACAACTTACCTCTGCCACTCAGTACACATGACTGCTTGTAAAAAGGTATTGCATTAAATGTGTAATGACATTTGTTAGAATGATACACTCATTTACCTCATAAAATGTATGAAAATCCATGACTGGCATTATGTGAAGTATTTAAACACTGTTCAACACTGGTGACCTTCAGCGAGAAACTGCACTCCCTGGAAGCTCTCCTCACCTTAGAGAATTTTGATGATTGTGCAGTTACTAAAACATGGTTCAACACCATGGAAGGTACTCTGGTAATGCATGGCTATAACACATTTCATACATTCCAGCCACCCACTGAATATGAAAGAGCAAACGGCAGAGGTGTATTTATCTACAGAAAGGATAAGCACCCCTCAAGGCTGGTCAAACAATATGACATGCTTGAGCTACTTCATGTCCAGATAACTGTGGGAAAAATCCATTACCATGTCCTTGCTAGCTACAGGTCTATGATCATGAACCAGGAAACCCATATATCATACCTGAAGTTACTAAAATCACTCACCATCCAGCCCAATAACATACTCATGGGTGATTTTAACTACTTCTCCATTAATTGGGAGGCATACACAACCACTAAAATGCAGGCCCAAAGATTTCTTGACTTTGTAAATTCAAATGCCCTGGAGCGGCTATTCTGCACTCCCACTAAGGGAACAAATATCTTAGATGTGGTACTGACAAATATTGAACAGTGCCCCCCCCCCCCGTGTGATGTCCTCACTGGTAAGATCAGATCAGAAAGTGGTCTCCCTTGAAATAAAGGTAAAACTAGTCCCCCCACCTAAACCCCAAAACTTTAAGAACTTATCTAAATTAAATTACCCCAATTAAGGGATGGCATAGCTAGTTTCCAAGCTCTCTCAAATCCAGAAAACACAGAAATCTATACAGATGCATGCAGAAAAGTCCTGGACAATGATATAAACAACTGCATAGAAATGACAGTACCAAACCAAAATAAACCCAAGTCAAAATGCAAAAGCAAGCCACCCTGGTAGACCCCTGGTATTAATAGGTTGTACAACAAAAGAAAGAAAATCCTGTTGACAAATAAGAGGGAATCATTAGTTTAAATAAGTGAGTCAGGGAACTAGCCAAGTCTCTGAAAGTAGTCGAGTAAAAATAGACTCCCACACTAAAGATAACCATAAGGCATTTTTCAGTTATGTCTGCAATCTTAAGGGCAATACCCAACAATGTGCAGGACTAGTTGTAGATGGCATCAGCTATACTCAGCCGGAAGATATAGCAAATCTGTTGGCTGACAAAACTGGCTTAAATTTCCCCTCCCAAGAAATACCCTCCACCACCAACTATCACCAAAGAACTGGTTGCCACTGCACTCTCTCAAGCTAAAAACATGGCTACAGTGGGGCCTGATAATTACTAGGTTGCATCTTAAACAGCCTAAATCAAGACTTGTCAGGCCCATTAGGATCTATATTTAAGCACAGCCTCCATATGAGTTTTGTCCCGATAGAGTGGAGGACAGCAACAGTCATCCTTCTGCATAAAAGGGGACCATCTACTAACTCAGGAAATTATAGACACATAAGTTTGACTATTCTTATATGTAAGAACACGGAAAGAATAATCATGGATCTGATAAATAATGACGTAGGAAACCTCCAAACACTGAACCCAACCCAGTCTGGCTTTTCAAGGGCAAGTCATGCCTACTGAATCTGGTTGAATTCTTTGAGAAAGTCACTAAGGCCATGGATGAGGGTAAAACAATACTTACCACCTCCCTCAACCTGGGCAAGGCATTTGGCACAATTCCCCACTCAGATTTTATAAAAAACTCACAAAGCCGGGCATAAATCCCAGTGTCACCAGACAGATAGCCAGTTAGCTCATGGACAGGACACGTGGTTAAAGTGGGTGAATCCATATCCAGCAAGAGGCCAGTTACTAGTGGTGTGTCATAAGGCTCAGTGCTGGGACCACTCCTGTTCAGAATATATTTATCTGAAGTCAAGGCTAATGTGGAAGGCCTTTGTATGGCAAAATTTGCAAGCGGGGGGCAATCATTGACTCCACTAATCATGTAGATACCCTTCAGGAGGGTCTCGATCAGACAAATGATTGGTGCCAGAACCATGGCCTAAACCTAAATATGAAAAAATGCCTCATCATACCCTTTGTGAAGTCTAATTTCCTTGCAAATTACAACATCAACAGCATACTCCTAAGAATAGACTCAGAGGTGAGAGATCTAGGTACACAGATAGTAGCCTGAGCTTTGATCGTCACATGTCCACAGCGGTGAGGAAGTCCTTCTATGTGGCATAACTTATAAGTACAGGTATGGCATCCAGATCCAAGGAAATTATAGTCTCGCTGTACTCAGCCCTCATTAGACCAATAATTGAGTACACTGTGCCATCTGGCATGTTCTTGTCTAGGCACTTACAGCAGCTGGAGGTTCCTCACAAAGAAAATATGGGGTGTAAACAGCATGTCCTATGTGGACAGACTAAAAGCCCTAGCCCTTTACTTTGTCTCCTACCGATTGTTAAGGGGTGACCTATGCCTGACCTACAAGGCACTCACAAATCCAGTCCTGATGGAGCTACTACACATTCACAACTCAAACAACATGAGGGTCACCCAATCTAGGGATCTAAACATAGTCAGTGACTCAAACAAAACATACTGGAGAGACAGATGTGTCTCCGAGATTGCCCCTTCTTTGGAACAGGCTTCTTGTTCATTTTAAGTACAGCCCGTACCCAGTCTTCTTCAAATGGAATTCAGATCAATGTATGGGGAACTGCATATTCACACCTGGGGTAGTGTCTATGTCCCTTATGAACAAGGGCAATCTGTAATATACTCACAGCATAGGCAAAAATCCATGTTATTCTCTTGCCCCTAGGGGCATATATTGGGTAAAATTGGGTTATATTGGCTAGGCTTGCAAGGCCTCTTAAGCCGTTAGCCTAGTAATTTCCTATGAACCTATACTTATTTGAATCAAGTAACAGCCACATACCCAAGCTTAAATTCCATAAACTGTTTATAAATTGTAATCAAAGAAGAAAGAGCCATGCTCAGAATGTAGTATACAGTTCACAAAAACAAGTCTGCTTTTTCAGACTCTTATGTATCAGCATGTGACGTTGCCACATATCCATATAATTCATTTCAAACTAACAGTACACAACTATTTACACACATGAAAGAGTCAGCATTTTCCAGCCTTTTGTACCATATTTTATTTATTTATATTTATTATAGTCAGATATATTAGTCCAATATTCATTCCATCTCTCATTTATCTCCTTTGTGTCTACACTTGATAGTAGCGTATGTCACAATTAATTTATTGCTTTACTCTACTGTATAAATATGTCTTTATTTTCATTGCCACCTTTTAAACCTTGATTTGTAAATCATTTTTGTAACCTTTCTGTAAATTATTTCTGCTAATTTTACTGTATAATGTACTGGAGCTTTTCTCCGCAGGCCACCACTGAAAAAGGGCTATTCAACTCACTCGGACTAACCCGGTCAACAAATGTGAAATGAATAAATAAATGATCTATTTGGATGGAGTTAGACATATCACTTCAGCATTTCACTAACTACACATGCTTTACAATGCTGTACTGTTGTGCACGCCCTTGATGTGCACTAAACGATTTAGCTCCTGGTGCCCTTTATGAGAGGCTGTTATTGCAGAATCAAGAGGAACTGACCTGCTTACCCTGACCTAGGAACAACCATGCATTTCCCTTTAACCACTACATGTTATAGTTCTCGCAGGCTCCCCACTCACATAAAACAAAGTTCACCCCTGTCCATTTTCAACGACTTACATCTATGGATGAGGAACAGAAATTTTACCCCAGGACTGACTGCCCCTTTATAACTAATGGGCAGAGGCAGATCCTCAATGCTTTACCCCATGCATGGGTCCCCTTACATTCCCTCTCATTATCCCCAGTTATTCTCAAAAGGGATGATGTATAAATATCGACCACGGGATGGGTAAGGGCACTCTATAACCAAATGTGATATGTTATTTCGAGCACAAGAAGGGGACTGACTACCCATAAAATGGCCCGCAAGGACAGCTGGCCTACTACTGACCTATGAACTAGTCTGAAAAGAAACAGTGTGGTAGCACACTACGTGTTTCAGTCCTAAAATAACCTTTTCATACCAGGAAAGTAATCAGAAATCCACTAAGTTAAAACAGAAACCTTTTTAAAACTCAACTAAAAATAACAAAACTAGCACCAAAAAATTCTTCTGGTGAAATGTGTGAGTTCGTTGCTGTTATATTTTTACAAATATGATAGTAAAAAAAAGGCAGTGCTTGCAGATTCTAGGAAACTGAATGCTTCTTTTGCATTCTGCTGTAACTGCAGTTTTTTTGTGTCACTCGTATGTGTTAAAACTAGGAAGAGCTTTTTATAGAAATTCAGTTGTACTGCTAAAAGCTATTCTTGGAAGACTAATGACTACCGAGTAGGTTAAAGGGCTTCCTATCAACAAGGACAGGGAAAATCAATGTTAGGATTCAAAATTATAATGACACATCAAACTTCCTGAAACTTTTAGACACAAAAGAAATCAATCGTAATGCAAGACAGCACACAACAAACAAAAGATATAGCTCCAAGATATACAGTGGGGGTATTATTCCACTACTATGATGCATGCCTTTTGACTTATATATATATATATATATATATATATATATATATATAGACACACACACACACACACACACACACACACACACACTGAGTCATGAGGGTAGACGGGGGGTATGGCATTATTTTTTTTAACCCTACCTCTAAAATTTCTTAATTGTGTTCATTGCAAAATTAATTGTAAATAATCAAATTCATCTGTTTGCAATAAATTTTGCGTGCTTTAAACATTTGCCATAACAATAAGTGTACAGAAACATAATGACAGGCATAGATGAGACTTTGCCTCTCCCTGCACCAATGGTTCATAACCCTTACCATAACCCTACCCCTAACCCTAACTCTACCAGAATTTTTTGGTGCTAGTTTTGTTATTTTTAGTTGAGTTTTAAAAACGTTTCTGTTTTAACTTAGTGGATTTCTGATTACTTTCCTGGTATGAAAAAGTTATTTTAGGACTGAAACACGTAGTGTGCTACCACACTGTTTCTTTTCAGACTAGTTCATAGGTCAGTAGTAGGCCAGCTGTCCTTGCGGGCCATTTTATGGGTAGTCAGTCCCCTTCTTGTGCTCGAAATAACATATCACATTTGGTTATAGAGTGCCCTTACCCATCCCGTGGTCGATATTTATACATCATCCCTTTTGAGAATAACTGGGGATAATGAGAGGGAATGTAAGGGGACCCATGCATAGGGTAAAGCATTGAGGATCTGCTTCTGCCCATTAATTATAAAATGAAAAGAAACAGTGTGGTAGCACACTACGTGTTTCAGTCCTAAAATAACTTTTTCATTTTTCGTTGCTGTTATATTTTTACAAATATGATAGTAAAAAAAAGGCAGTGCTTGCAGATTCTAGGAAACTGAATGCTTCTTTTGCATTCTGCTGTAACTGCAGTTTTTTTGTGTCACTCGTATGTGTTAAAACTAGGAAGAGCTTTTTATAGAAATTCAGTTGTACTGCTAAAAGCTATTCTTGGAAGACTAATGACTACCGAGTAGGTTAAAGGGCTTCCTATCAACAAGGACAGGGAAAATCAATGTTAGGATTCAAAATTATAATGACACATCAAACTTCCTGAAACTTTTAGACACAAAAGAAATCAATCGTAATGCAAGACAGCACACAACAAACAAAAGATACAGCTCCAAGATATACAGTGGGGTATTATTCCACTACTATGATGCATGCCTTTTGACTTATATATATATATATCTATATATATATATATATATATATATATATATATATATATAGACACACACGCACACACACACACACACACACACTGAGTCATGAGGGTAGACGGGGGGTATGGCATTATTTTTTTTAACCCTACCTCTAAAGTTTCTTAATTGTGTTCATCGCAAAATTAATTGTAAATAATCAAATTCATCTGTTTGCAATAAATTTTATGCTTTAAACATTTGCCATAACAATAAGTGTACAGAAACATAATGACAGGCATAGATGAGACTTTGCCTCTCCCTGCACCAATGGTTCATAACCCTTACCATAACCCTACCCCTAACCCTAACTCTACCAGAATTTTTTGGTGCTAGTTTTGTTATTTTTAGTTGAGTTTTAAAAACGTTTCTGTTTTAACTTAGTGGATTTCTGATTACTTTCCTGGTATGAAAAAGTTATTTTAGGACTGAAACACGTAGTGTGCTACCACACTGTTTCTTTTCAGACTAGTTCATAGGTCAGTAGTAGGCCAGCTGTCCTTGCGGGCCATTTTATGGGTAGTCAGTCCCCTTCTTGTGCTCGAAATAACATATCACATTTGGTTATAGAGTGCCCTTACCCATCCTGGTCGATATTTATACATCATCCCTTTTGAGAATAACTGGGGATAATGAGAGGGAATGTAAGGGGACCCATGCATAGGGTAAAGCATTGAGGATCTGCTTCTGCCCATTAATTATAAAATGAAAAGAAACAGTGTGGTAGCACACTACGTGTTTCAGTCCTAAAATAACTTTTTCATTTTTCGTTGCTGTTATATTTTTACAAATATGATAGTAAAAAAAAGGCAGTGCTTGCAGATTCTAGGAAACTGAATGCTTCTTTTGCATTCTGCTGTAACTGCAGTTTTTTTGTGTCACTCGTATGTGTTAAAACTAGGAAGAGCTTTTTATAGAAATTCAGTTGTACTGCTAAAAGCTATTCTTGGAAGACTAATGACTACCGAGTAGGTTAAAGGGCTTCCTATCAACAAGGACAGGGAAAATCAATGTTAGGATTCAAAATTATAATGACACATCAAACTTCCTGAAACTTTTAGACACAAAAGAAATCAATCGTAATGCAAGACAGCACACAACAAACAAAAGATATAGCTCCAAGATATACAGTGGGGGTATTATTCCACTACTATGATGCATGCCTTTTGACTTATATATATATATATATATATATATATATATATATATATATATAGACACACACGCACACACACACACACACACACACACACACTGAGTCATGAGGGTAGACGGGGGGTATGGCATTATTTTTTTTAACCCTACCTCTAAAGTTTCTTAATTGTGTTCATCGCAAAATTAATTGTAAATAATCAAATTCATCTGTTTGCAATAAATTTTGCGTGCTTTAAACATTTGCCATAACAATAAGTGTACAGAAACATAATGACAGGCATAGATGAGACTTTGCCTCTCCCTGCACCAATGGTTCATAACCCTTACCATAACCCTACCCCTAACCCTAACTCTGCACCTTACCTAAGGAAAAGCATTTTGGTAACATTACCATTACACACACACACACACACACACACACACACACACACACACACACACACACACACCATTAAATCTATCCCCCGACTTCGCCCTTTACTCTAACTCTAACATGCATACACTCACACAGACACTACCACCTCTAATGCTGAAACCTTCAGAATATTCAAACACTTCAGCATTAATTTCCCTAAATCACACTTATCTTACCCATATGCATTAAAGGTGTGATGCATCTTAAATCTTTTAGTGAATTCAAAGGCATTTCCTGGTCATGTACATTGTCGCAAGCAGCCAGTTCAGCAGAGTGACTGTCACCCTATGTGTAGTTTAAGAACATTTTAGTGAATGATGTTTTTGTCAAAGCAGGAATCATTGAATATTTTGGTTAATTCACATTTCAGTGAATTTTGTATTGCCATTGCTATGATATTACCAGACAGTGGGGTGTAGGGAGCTTTTCCTTTGCCCCACTGTTGTATGTTGTCAGAGTTGGCATAAATAAAGTTGTAGGAGTTGAAGAGGGTTACTCCTGAAAAAAGCTTATTTATTTATTTTTTTTTATGTTTTCAAAGTTTTGTGCTGTTGATATATATCTTTTTATATGTTGTGCTTAGGCTATTTGTGCATTCTACAAATATTTGTAGAGATAGATATGTATCCGTACAGGTGTATAATTGCATTGTAGCAGAACTTGGCAATGACTCAAAAGTTTGGACAATTGTATGAAGGTTCTACATAATGTGTATGTATCCTTAGAGCAGATACTGGTGCCCTTTATGAGAGGTTGTCTTTGCAGAACCAAGAGCAACTAACCTGCTTGCCCTGTCCAAGGTACAGACATGTGTTTCCCTTTAACCACAACATGTTATAGTTCTCTCAGGATCCCCACTCACATAAAACAAAGTTCACCCCTGTCCATTTTCAACAACTTACATCTATGGATGAGGAATAGAAAATTTACCCCAGGGCTGACTGCCCCTTTATAACTAATGGGCAGAGGCAGCTCCTAAATGCTTTATCCCATACATGGGTCCCCTTAAATTATCTATGGTATGATCCCAGTTATTCTCGTTAGGGGTGATATAAAATTATCGACCATGGGATGAGTGAGGCCACTCTATAACCAAATGTAATATATAATTTCGAGCACAAGAAGGGAACTGACTACCCATAAAATGGGCCGCAAGGACAGCTGGCCTAGTACTGACCTATGAACTAGTCTGAAAAGAAACAGTGTGGTAGCACACTACATCCTTCAGTCCTAAAATAACTTTTTCATATTAGAAAAGTAATCGAAAATCTACAAAGTTAAAGCAGAAACCTTTATAAAACTCAACAAAAAATAACAAAACCAAAAGCGTACTAAGAAATTCTTGTGATGAAGTGTATAGGTTCATTGCTGTTCCCTTTCTACAAAGATGATAGTAAAAAAAGGCAGTGTTTGCAGACTCTAGGAAACTGAATGCTTCTTTTGCATTCTGTTGTAGCTGCAGCTTTTTTGTGTCACTAGTATGTGTTAAAACTAGGAAAACCTTTTTATAGAAATTCAGTCGTACTGCTAAAAGCTATTCTTGGAAGACTAATGACTACAGAGTAGGTTAAATGAATTCCCATCAACAAATTCAGTGCAAACTTCACCTCCCTCTCACCCCCAAAAGGGCCCATAACTATACCAGAAGAATGTAATGCCTCTGAAATCACAGACACTCAGGTTAAAACAGCCCTCTCCAAAGCCAAAAATACAGCATCAATGGGACTGGACGGTATCCCAGGCTACATCCTACACCAGCTCAAAGATGAACTAACCCCTCACCTAAACACACTGTTTAAACTCAGCCTCTCCACAGGCTACATGCCCACAGAGTGGCGCACAGCAACGGTTATTCCGCTCCACAAAGGTGGAGCCATAAAAGACCCCAGAAACTATCGCCCTATAAGCCTGACTAGCTTGGTCTGCAAAGCTATGGAGCGCATCATTATGGATCTCCTTAACAGAGACATTGGAAACCTCCAAACACTGGACCCTACCCAGTTCGGCTTTGTTAAGGGCAGATCATGCCTCCTAAACCTGGTGGACTTCTTTGAGACAGTTACCAAGGCTATGGAAGAGGGAAAGATGGTCCATACAGCCTACCTAGACCTTGCAAAGGCCTTTGACACCATTCCCCACTCAGGTATTATAGACAAGCTTACCAGCCTGAACATAAACCCCTATGTCATGAGATGGTTTGCCAACTGGCTCATGGACAGAACCCACATGATAAGAGTTGCGGGAGCTAGGTCTGACTCTAAACCGGTTACAAGTGGCATTCCCCAGGGCTCAGTTCTAGGACTCCTCCTGTTCGGCATATACTTCTCAGAGGTACAGGTAAGCACAGGAGGACGATGGCTGACCAAGTTCACAGACGACTGCAAACTAGGGGCTATAATTAACTCTCTGGCTGACACAGACATCCTCCAAAAGGTGTCAAAACCATGGCCTCAAGCTAAATGCCAAAAAGTGCATAGTCATCCCCTTTGGAAAAAAAGTACCCACAAACTACCACATAGGTGGTAGCCCCCTAAATACAGAAGACATAATAAGGGATCTGGGGACCCAAGTAGATAGTAACCTCTCCTTTGATAATCACATTGACAAAGTGGTTAGAAAATCTTTCTATGTGGCCCACCTAATCACAAAAGGGTTTGCCTCCAGATCGAAAGAGGTCATTGGGCCCCTCTATGCATCATTCATCAGACCCATCATAGAGTACAATGCCCC